>NW_027442553.1:0-101291 GCF_048569485.1 Anomaloglossus baeobatrachus
CTTCTAATTGTTGCCTGTCCTTAGCGGTGGTTTCTTTGCAGTTATTTTACCATGAAGACCTACTGCACAAAGTGTTCTCTTAACTGTTGTTCTAGAGATGTGTCTGCTGAAAGAACTCTGTGTGGCATTGACCTGGTCTCTAATCTGATCTGCTGTTAACCTGCGATTTCTGAGGCTGGTGACTTGGATAAACTTATCCTCCACAGCAGAGGTGACTCTTGGTCTTCCTTTCCTGGGGTTGTCCTCATGAGAGCCAGTTTCTTTGTAGCATTTGATGTTTTTTGCCACTGCACTTGGGGACACTTTCAAAGTTTTCCCAATTTTTTGGACTGACTGACCAGCATTTCTTAAAGTAATGATGGCCATTCGTTTTCTTTACTTAGCTGATTTTTTTCTTGCCATAATACAAATTCTAACAATCTATTCAGTAGGACTATCAGCTGTGTTATCCACCAGACGTCTGCACAACACAACTAATGGTCCCAACCCTATTTATAAGGCAAGAAAATCCCACTTATTAAACCTGACAGGGCACACCTGTGAAGTTAAAACCATTTCTGGTGACTATCTCTTGAAGCTCATCAAGAGAATGTCAAGAGTGTGCAAAGCAGTAATCAAAGCAAAAGGTGGCTACTTTGTATAACCTAGAATATAAGACATATTTTCAGTTGTTTCACACTTTTTTATTCAGTATTTAATTCCACATGTGTTAATTCATAGTTTTGATGCCTTCAATGTGAATCTACAATTTTCAGAGTCATGAAAATAAAGAAAACTATTTGAATGAGAAGGTGTGTCCAAACTTTTGGTCTGTACTGTATACCAGGATTTGGGACATGTATACCAGGAAGGGGCGTAGGATGGGCTCATGATGGTGGATATATATATATATATATATACACCAGGATGGAGGACATATACAACAATGCTTAAAGGGGTATTCCGGCTTATTTTGACTTTTTTTTATTATTTCCCTATTGGGCTACATTGGGGCAGGTAAGTAGATAGTGACCACTTACCTGCCCTACTGTCAGCCCCTCTCCCCCGGCTCAGAGTGGTCATTTGACCGCTCGTGCCGCGATTTTGCTGCTTCCGGTCATTTCAAGTCAACATGGGCAGGACCATGTTGACATGCAAATCTGTGAACAGTTTGTTGCCGCCCTGCTGGGCTGGTACAGTGTGTGAGTCCCCGCCCCCCTTCCCTGTACCCTCCCACACATTCCCCCGCACCCGTACTCTCCCCGCAACCTTCCCTGCACTGCTGTGGGGTCTGTGAGCTGGGGGAGGGGCCTGGCGGCAACTGCCCACGGTGTCACCCGCCAGCATCGGGCCCCCTGCTCAGGATCGCAGGAGTGCCCGTGCAGTCTGTGTCCCGCTCCAGCCCCGCGGCTTCCCGCACTGCATTATCAGCAGTGTGGGCAGCCGCGGGGATGACGAGCGCTGCTGTCAGGAGCTTAGATGAGATCATTACCTGCTGTGACGATCTCCTGCCCCCCTCACGTCAGCGCTGTCACATCAAGCCTCGCGGGCGGCCCGAAACTGTCACTAGCGGTGACGTCACGGGCTCCCGCGATACTGCTGAGAACGCGGCGGGCATAGAATTCAGTGACAGCGTTGACGTCAGGAGAGCAGGAGATCATCACAGCAGGGAATGATCTCATGTAACCTCCTGACAGCAGCACTTGTCATCCCCTGCAGTGACCTGGGCTGACCTATTGATGTTAGCTCAGGTCACTGCACTACTCTCCCCAGCCAATGGGGAACATTCTGTTCTTCATTGACTGGGACAGTGACTATGGTATGGATCATCGTGGGACCCCCCTTATTGGATTACGCCGGACACGGATTTGATTGTTCTTTTCAATAAATTGGTGAAAGAGGGAATGTTTTGGGGAGTGTTTTTTCAAATAAAAATTTTTTTGTTCTAGATTTTTTTTTAATTACTGACTGGGTTTGTCATGTCGGGTATCTGATAGACGCTTGACATCACTAACCCCAGGGCTTGATGCCAGGTGACATTACACATCTGGCATCAACCCCATATATTACCCCGTTTGTCACCGCACCAGGGCACGGGATGAGCTGGGGCGAAGGGCCAGGATTGGCACATCTAATGGATGCACCACTTCTGGGGGCAGCTGCGGCCTGCTATTTTTAGGCTGGGAAGTGTCCAAGAACCGCAAACCTCCCTAGTCTGAGAATACGAGACCCCAGCTGCCCGCTTTACCTTGGCTGGTGATCCAATTTGGGGGGGACCCCATGTTTTTTGTTTTAAATTATTTATTTAATTTAAAATAACAGCGTGGGGGCCCTCTGTTTTGGATTACCAGCTAAGGTGAAGTGGACAGCTGTGGTCTGCATGCTGCAGCTGTCTGCTTTAGCCTCGCTGGCTACAAAAGATAGGGGGGACCCCACGTCTTTTTTTTTTTTATTTATTTTTTTGGCTAAATACAAGTTTAAGCACCCTTTAGTGCCACATGAAAGTCACTAAAGGGTGCCAGCTTAGAATATGCAGGGGGGTAGAATATTATATAGGTCTTTCTCATCTATTATCTATCTACTGTATCTATCTATCTATCTATCTATCTATCTATCTATCTATCTCTCTGTCTCTATATCTACTCATCTATTTATCTTTCTTCCTGCTTCCGTTTTTTTGCGGTCCGCAAAAAAACCCGGAAGGCACACGGATGCATCTGTGAAAAAATTTGACTGTTTTTTGCGGACCGCAAAAACGGAACGGTCATGTGAATGTAGCCTACATGTGTTCCCTATGGGGGTAGGTTTGGTACAAAAGGATGGTAGGGGGGGGGCGGTGCAGAGCGCCGTGTGTGGGGGGGGGAGGGTTGCAGAGCCTTATGTGAGTGTAGTGTGCAGAGCCTGATGTGTGTCTGGGGCGCAGAGCCCGATGTGTGTGTGGGGCGCAGAACCCGATGTGTGTGTGGGGCGCAGAGCCAGATGTGTGTGTGTGGGGCGCAGAGCCCGATGTGTGTGTGGGGCTCAGAGCCCGATGTGTGTGTGGCGTGCAGAGCCCGATGTGTGTGTGGTGTGCAGAGCCCGATGTGTGTGTGGGGCGCAGAGCCCGATGTGTGTGTGGGGCGCAGAGCCCGATGTGTGTGTGTGGGGCGCAGAGCCCGATGTGTGTGGGGGGCGCAGAGCCCGATGTGAGTGTGGTGTTCAAAGCCCGATGTGTGTGTGGGGTGCAGAGCCCAATGTGTGTGTGGTGTGCAGAGCCCGATGTGCGTGTTGGGCGCAGAGCCTGATGTGTGTGTGGGTCGCAGAGCCCGATGTGAGTGTGGTGTGCAAAGCCCAATGTGTATGGTGGGCGCAGAGCCCGATGTGTGTGTGGGGCGCAGATCCCGATGTGAGTGTAGTGTGCAGGGCCCGATGTGTGTGTGGGGCGCAGAGCCCGATGTGGTGGGGGATGCAGAGCCCTATGCGTGTGTGGGACGCAGAGCCCGATGTGAGTGTGGTGCGCAGAGTCCGATGTGTGTGGTGGGCGCAGAGCCTGAAGTGTGTGTGTGGCGCAGAGCCCGATGTGTGTGTGGTGTGCAGAGCCCAATGTGTGTGTGGGGCGCAGAGCCCGATGTGGTGGGGGGTGCAGAGCCCGAAGTGGTGTGGGGTGCAGAGCCCGATGTGGGGCTGTTATTTCCAATGCTGTAGTGATAACAGGTCAGTGCTGGGCAGAATACTGACAGGGAATGTGTGTGCAGAGGCCGGGCAGGGGGCGAGGCTGGACACTGGGGTGGGGCTGGACACTGAGGCCGGGCGCTGCCAGCTCTGACTGGGAGGTTTAGCACAGGAAGTTATCATGTTTGCTTGAGATGAATGTAAACAAAGAGCTGCAGAGAATAAAGGGATAATTCAAGAGGAACAAAAGTCAGAAAACAAAAAATAACAATGTAGGGATGTTTTATATGACAATACAGCACAGATAAACTCAAATTTTTTTGGTAAGCTAATGTCGGACAACTCCTTCAATGACCACATTTTTTGCCTCCTATGTACCACCTCTAAAACCTAGGTGTGTCCAATAGTCCAAAAAATATGGTAACTAAAAATCTATCAGTCAGCTGTTTCTGTTGGTAGAGTTTGAAAAGCTGTGTTGACATGTTGCCGATTTACTGTGATTGCTGTAATAAATGCATCACAGCTACAACTGAATTCTGCTTTTTTTTTTAGCTCCGAAAAAGACAGATCAAGGCTCTCCTATAAGAAAAAAACCTCACGGATTTTCAGAAAACACACTCTGCACCAACCAATAACAGTGCAGCACTGAGCTTTATAATGCAGACAATGCAAACATTGTAAAAAACTAGGCAGTGTGAATCAGAGCCTGACTACACAATTGCAAACCATAGTTTGAAAAGCCAGCAATGGACCATCTAGTCCAGGGGTCTCAAACACGCGGCCCGCGGGCCGCATGCGGCCCCTCAGGGTAGTTCGTGTGGCCCCCAGGCCCGTGCCCCTGTTCACTATCGCCGCAGGTGCAGGGGCCGCAGCCACTGTCTGCACTTTGTCAGATGAATGTGTTGTAGGCGCTGCGCTCTCGCGCCGGCAATACAATCATCTGACATAAATCACTGACAGTGACACTGCAGCTGACGCGATAGTGACCAGGGGCACGGACCTGGGGGCCGCACGAAGCAGAGATGAGGCAGCGGAGGGAAGAATGTGTGTGTGTGTGTGTTGGACGTTAACCCCTTATCGACCTATGACGTACTGGGTACGTTATGGCTCCCTGGTACTTAAGGACCCATGACGTACCCAGCACGTTGGACGTTAACCCCTTAGCGACCTATGACGTACTGGGTACATTATGGCTCCCTGGTACTTAAGGACCCATGACGTACCCAGCACGTCATGGCGAAATCGCAGCCCCGGTAGCTACGAACGCTGCAAATACCTTAGATTTGGAGAGGAGGGGACCTCAGGAGGGGTGGTGTCTCCTCCCCGGACCTACGGAGGCTGTGATTGGCTGAGCGGTGTTCGTCAGCCAATCACAGCCACTAATGTTTCAGCCATTGAAAATAGCTGAAACATTGAAATCCAGCCAAGATCAGTGCAGCTCTAGCCCTGATCATTGGCTGGAGCTGGGTGACCTGTGTTTCACCCGCCCCCAGCTCTGATTGGAGAGACCGGCCTTTTGACCGATCTCTCCAATCACTGTGGATCTGGGGCCGCAGACCACTCCCCTCAGCTTCACTCCGGCGTCTGTGGAAGGTGAGTGGAGCTGCTGACCCATTACTACAGGATGGGGACAAAGTGCGCACATTACTATGAGATGGGGATAAGGCTGGGGACATTACAAGGATGGGCACAATACTATTGGATGGGGACATTATTACTATAGGATGGGGACATTACTATAGGATAGGGACTAGGATGGGCACATTACTATAGGATAGGGACTAGGATGGGCACATTACTGTAGGATAGGGACATTACTACAAGGGGACAAGGATGGGAAACATTACTATAGAATAGGAATAATGCTGGGGACATTACTATAGGGTGGGGACAAGGCTGGCACATTACTAAAGGATGGGCACATTACTATAGAATGGGCACATTACTATAGGATGGGGACATTGCTACAAGGGGACAAGGATGGGAAACATTACTATAGAATAGGAATAATGCTGGGGACATTACTATAGGGTGGGGACAAGGCTGGCACATTACTAAAGGATGGGCACATTACTATAGAATGGGGACAGTACTATAGGATGGGGACATTGCTACAAGGGGACTAAGGTGGGGAACATTACTATAAGATGGGGGACAAGGATGGACACATTACTATTGATTGGGGACATTACTATAGGATGGGGACAAGGATGAACACATTACTACAAAATGGAGACAAGGATGGGGAACATTACTTTAGGATGGGGACAAGGATGAGCACATTACTGTGGGATGGGGACTAGGATGGGGCACAATACTACAAGGGGACAAGGATGGGCACATTACAACAATATGGGGAACATTACTAAAAGATGTTGGTCAAAATTTCTATGTAGTGCTAATTGTAAGACTATTAGTTACAAGAAAGGAATAAAATTTAAAAAAATGTTTATATTTAAACAAAGAATGTGCACGTTTGCTATAATGAACATGTGAAAATGTTCAAAATCAGTGATCCAAAGGTGTGTAAAAAAAATAAAATATATATATTATATATGGTACCAATAAAAATGTCACTTCGTCCTGCAAAGAATGCGGCTCCCCAAATTATATTTTTTCCTCTGTGCGGCCCATACACCCAGCCGAGTTTGAGACTGCTGATCTAGTCTGACAAGGTTCCCAGCCGACTTTTTCTCCCTACATTACTTCATGTAATTTGCAGGTCTCTCTCATGTGTGTACACCGTCCTGTGAAATAACTGTGGCATGGCAATTAGAAGCCATCGGGAGCCACACCAAACTAGTCAGATCTCCCTGTGGTCCCCAACCAGCTTTTCCCACTACTCTCTGAAATGCTATTTGCACTGTTAAATTTGTTGTAATAATACTTTATAAAATTTACATAATTGTAATAAAAATGTATTTTTCAGAAATAAAAGCCAGAATGTTGTTTCCTACAATAATTATTCCATTTTGATTTCCTAAAGAAGGATTCTTTGCATTTTATCACCACTAGATGATACCAGTTTCTAAATGCTCAAGGCACTTTCTTCAACTCCAATGTGGCTCTTCACATTGAATAAAGTAAATCTTCAAGCATAGACGTTGTTCGTACTCTTCTGTCAAAGTAAGAAAACTCCACAATGGTAAATGAAATAACATGAAACTGGTAAAAGTAATTTTTAATTTAAATTTACTGAATATTAACCCTTTAAATAAATTTGATGGAACTGTATGTCATGGAAGGGGAGGTCGTTCCCGACCAACGACGTCCATTTACGTCATGGCAATTACAGGGTCTCAGGCACTGTACCCTCACGATCGCCGCTAATCTTTGGCTGATGTTACAGCCAGGACTTGGTTCTCACTGTCAGCGGCGGTGCCCACCCTGCGCCTAGCACACTAACCCCCTAAATTACGCAATCAATGCAATTGCAGCATTCAATAGGCAGGGAGAGGATTCACTTACCTCATTACCCTGTAATGCGATGACAGGGACCTGATTGCTGCCATAGTAACCCGAGGTCGTCGTCATGAGAAACCCGGGTTACTAAACTATGGAAAGCCTCACACACCATGCCAGATGCATGGTGTGTAAGGCGAACCATCAGTGCTGTGAGTGCAGCACTGACAGATCTAATATTGTGCAGTGATCGAGCAATGCAGTGGATTAGATCAGTGACCAGATCACTGAAAGTTAGTGTCCCATAAAAGGGACTAAATAAAAAAATAAAATAAACAAGATATAAAAATTGTTAAAAATATTTAAAAAAATCTGAAAATAAAGAGCATAAACTATTCCAATAAATATGTAAATGTATGTAACAAAAAAAGTACACATATTTGGTATTGCCACGTCCGTAACAACCGGATCTATAGCACTTTTCACACTAGTGACCTCTTCAGTGAACACTGTAAATAAAAAAATGTAGCAAACACTGTCTTTTTATCATACAGCTGACATAAAAAGTGAAATAAAACTTGATCAAAAAGTCATATACAGATAAAAATGGTACTGCTGAAAATGTCATCTTGTCCAGCAAGCACTAGGCTGCCATACAGCTCAGTAAATGAAAAAAATAAAAAAACTATAGCTCTCAGAATACAGCAATGCAAAAACTATAAAATTGTTTTTATGTTGGAAAAGCAGCAGAACATAAACAAACTATATAAATATGTGATATCCCTGTAATGGTACTGACCCGAAGAATAAAACGGTCTTATCACTTTTACGGCACTGTGAACGGCGTAAAATAAATAAATAAATATACATATGTATTCCTGAATTGCTGTCTCTTATTGACTTTGCCTCACAAAAAGTGGAATTGAAAGTGATCTAACAAAATTATGTGGTCCAAAATGGTATCAATAAAAACTTCAACTCATCCTGCAAAAAAACAAGCCCTCACATGACTCGGCAGAAAAGTAACAACAAAACTATAGCCTTCAAAATTCAGTGATGCAGAAAACCTTTTATGTTGTTAAAAAAATTAAACAAACAAACATTTTTAGTGTGATAGTAGCCAAACAAAAAAAAACTATATACCGTATTTTTTTCGGACTATAAGACGCACCAGACCATAAGACGCACCCTGGTTTTAGAGAAGGAAAATAGGAAAATACATTTTTAAGCAAAATAAGTGGTAGTGACACACTGTTATGGGGCGAGGATCTACTGCTGACACTGCTATGGGGGTAATATCCCCAAACTCTCTACTAAGGTACCCTATCCTGGTAATGATCCTCCTGCCTTGTATATATATATGTATATATATATATATATATATATATATATATATATATATATATATATATATATATATATACACATGTCCCTCATCCTGGTATAGCCCCCATCTTGCTATATACTGCCATCCTGGTATGTTCTCCCATCCTGCTATATACCTCATGCTGGTATATAGCCGCATCATGCTATATACCCCATCCTGGCATATGGCCGCATCCTGTCCTGCTATATACCCCATCCTGGCATATGGCCGCATCCTGCTATATACCGCCATCCTGGTATGTACTCCCATCCTGCTATATACCCCCATCCTGCTATATACGTCATCATCCTGCTATATACGTCATCATCCTGCTATATACCGCCATCCTGGTATGTGCTCCCATCCTGCTATATACGTCATCATCCTGCTATATAGGTCATCATGCTGCTATATTCGCCATCATCCTGCTATATGCAATCATCCTGCTATATGCCATCATCCTGCTCATATGCCATCATCCTGCTCATATGCCCCCATCCTGCTATATGTCCTGCATCCTGTGGCACATAAAAAAAAATAAATATACGTTTAGGCTATGTGCGCACTAGAAATGTGAAGTTTCTCAAGAAAATTTCTTGAGAAACTTCTGGGAGTGAAAGATTTCCGGATCTCCGGAAAAAATCTGCACCAAATCCGCATGCAGATTTGCCACGGATTAGCCGCGGAATAGCCGCGAATTTGCCGCGATTTTCCCGCAGGTGGTTCCCTGCGGATTTTGCAGGCTGTACTGCCGAAATCCGCAGGGTACCTGCGGAAAAGAATTGACATGCTCATTTTCTCAAGAAATTTTCTCGAGAAATTCTTCTCAAGGAAATTTCTTGAGAAAAATCCGCACAGTGCGCACAGCTATTTTTTTTTCTCATAAAATTTGCTGGGAAATGTCTGCACAAAGATTGCAGACATTTCTCAAGAAATTTCCGCGGCAAATCCGCGGGTAAATCCGCGGGTAAAACGCACTAGTGCGCACAGAGCCTTACACTCACCTTTCCTCGCTCAACGCAGCATCGCTTCTCCTCCTGTCTGTGCCGGCAGCGCTGTGTAGAGCTGGCCACGATCCCTGCAGCATCACGATGTTCTCCTGTCTGTGCCGGCAGCGCTGTGTGGAGTTGGCCATGATCCCTGCAGCATCGCGATGTCCTCCTGTCTGTGCCGGCGGCGCAGCTGCGTGTGGACATGTGTGCACAGCGATGACGTCATCGCTGTGAGAACCGCTAGTCTCCACACAGCCGCTTTTGGGGTTGCTTTGCTGCCTCTGGCACTGGACTGCTTGACCGTGTGCATGGCATTATGAAGTCTGAAGACTACCAACAAATTTTGCAGCATAATGTAGGGCCCAGTGTGAGAAAGCTGGGTCTTCCTCAGAGGTCATGAGTCATAAAAGCAGGACAATGTCCCAAAACACACTTCAAAAAGCACTAGAAAATGGTTCGATAGAAAGCACTGGAGACTACTAAAGTGGCCAGCAATGAGTCCAGATCTGAATCCCATAGAACAACTGTGGAGAGATCTCAAAATGGCAGTTTGGAGAAGGCACCCTTTAAATCACAGGGACCTGGAGCAGTTTGCCAAAGAAGAATGGTCTAAAATTCCAGCAGAGCATTGTAAGAAACTCATTGATGGTTACCGGAAGCGGTTGTTCGCAGTTATTTGGCTAAAGGTTGTGCAACCAAGTATTAGGCTAAGGGTTCCAATACTTTTGCCTGGCCCATTTTTGGAGTTTTGTGTGAAATGATCAATGATTTGATTTTTGTTTCATTTTCTTTTGTTTTTTCATTGCAAGCAAAATAAATGAAGATAATAATACCAAAGAATTTGTGATTGCAGTCATTTTCAGGAAGAAACTGAGTATTATCTGACAGAATTACAGGGGTGCCAATACTTTTGGCCAGCACTGTAGTTACGCCCCTGAAGCTCAGTCATAATATGACATAAACTCTAATCAGGCAAGTCACCATAAAAATGGATTAACATGAATGACTTGGTCATGTTTAACACATAACAAATATGCAGAAAAAAATGGACATAAACCACATCTCTATAATATTTAAAGGGATATTGACAGAATTTAAAAGCAGATTTAATAAATGAGAAACAAAATCACAAACCATCTTAGGTATAAAATGAAATTGCTGTGAGATAATCAAACAGATCATTTATTATCAATACCTAGATAGTAACTTGGATGTGGTGCAAATATATAAAAGAACCATCCTATTTAGGAACAAAAATGACAAGAGCATAATCTCATAAATATATATATACTACCGTTCAAAAGTTTGGGGTCACCCAGACAATTTTGTCTTTTCCATGAAAAATCATACTTTTATTTATCAGATGAGCTGCATAATGAATAGAAAATTACACAGTCCAGACAGTGACGAGGTTAGAAATAATGATTTTTACTTGAAATAATAATTTTCTCCTCCAAACTTTGCTTTTGGCACAGAATGCTCCTTTGCAGAAATACCAGCTTTGCAGACCCTTGGCATTCTAGCTGTTAATTTGCGGAGGTAATCTGGAGATATTTCACCCCATGCTTCCCCCCTCCCACAAGTTGGATTGGCTTGATGGGCACTTTTTGCGTACCATACGGTCAAGCAGCTCCCACAACAGATCAATAGGGTTGAGATCTGGTGACTGGGCTGGCCACTCCATTACAGATAGAATAGTAGCTGCCTGCTTCTTCCCTAAATAGTTCATGCATAATTTGGAGGTGTGCTTTGGGTCATTGTCCTGTTGTAGGATGAAATTGGCTCCAATCAAGCGCTACCCACAGGGTATGGCATGGCGTTGCAAAATGGAGTGATAGTCTTCCTAATTCAAAATCCCTTTTACCTTGTACAAATCTCCCACTTTACCAGCACGAAAGCAACCCCAGACCATCACATTACCTCCACCATGCTTGACAGATAGCGTCAGGCACTCTTCCAGCATCTGTGGCGCCCCAGGACCTGGTCGCCACAGCAGCATTGCCCTCCCAAAGGGTTAATGCTGAGCCTGGAGGTAATTGGGAGGTCCATTGGCCAGTAAGTTTAACATCCAACGCAGTTCTCCCTCCGGCCAGCAGGGGGAGCTCTGAACTTGGAATTCCAGGGAGCATTCCTTAAGTCTGACCTGAGGGAGGAAGTAGTGTTCAGTCTGTAGAGAGAAGTGATAGCAAGCAGACGCAGAGTGTGCTGTCCTGTGGATCTGGGGCCTAGAGCTTGAGCAGCTTGGCCCAGGGAAGCAGGAGTAGCAGAGAGGCAGAGAAGAGACTCTGACATCGGAGTCTGTGGCCACCAGGGCTTAAAATACTCCCTGGTAGCCAAATCCGAAGGGCAGGAGAGCTGCAAGCACCTGGCCCATAAACAGCCCGAAGGTACAGCTGCATCATCAGGGCCCGGTGTGGACTCCAGCAGAGAAGCACCAGAGAGGGCCGGCGCAGCCTACCACAGAGGGAAAGGGACGTACCACCGGTCCCAGCAGCAAGAGGGCCATTGCTAGATCCAGAGAGCAGGGTCCTATAATAGTAAAGAAGAGAACAGGAGTAGGCCTCATACTCAGCTGGCCAAAAAGATCACCCCAAGTACTTCCAGGCCGACCGGATCCCCTTCACCACCTGTGACGGTCTCCCAGGACTGGACTGTGCTTAAAGTAAAAGAGGAGAAGGTAAAGAGACTGTTGTTTGTGCCTGGTTCTTTCATTGCCTGTCGGCCCTGCACCATGTTATCGACACAACACCATAGACTTTCACGAGCACCAACAGTGTCCCCGGGGCACCGCTCCACCTGTGAGGAGCAGTACCACCATTGCTGCCGTATCATCACCCCGGAGGCCTCACACAGCAGCGGCGGCTTAATAGCCGCAAACCACAGGTGGCGTCACGAAAAAAATACTTTAATTGCTCCCAAGTCACCAGCCATATTTAAACTGACACCCACCAGGGCCACGGAGTCGGGCCCCGCCACCACTGACTACCCCCGGACTAGTCCGGCCCGGCACCGGGTGTCCCATAGCCCTGGGGTGGGCGAGTCAATTTTGGCGTCACGAACAGGATTTCGTGCCCGGCGCCCACCGGGTACTGTGCGCCTTTGAAAAGACTGTTTACTGTTTGAAGACTGCCGCCGCCATTAGCTTCGCTGAGTGCAGGAAGAAGGGGGGCGTGCCCGAAAAAGAGCGCGAAGGGAGCGCGCCATCAGAGCGGAGGGTCGTTAACCCCGCGCTACCCGGAAGAGATTGTAAAAAGAAAGCGGAGCCTGGTAAGGTTCACTAAGGGGGAGGAAGATGTCCGACACCGAGGGAGAGCCGGTGGCTGTAGTAGTTCAAGACGCAGCAGCGCCGGCTGATGTAATCCCAGTCGCCGTCGCCCCAGCCCCCGCGGTAGCGCCGGTAATGCCGATCACAATGCCATACATCCCGGGAGCAGAATGGCTGCCGCAGTACTCAGGGGAGTCCCATACCCTGAGCGACTTCAGAGAAAGGCTGCAGAGCTTGTTCCGGGTGTATCCGCTGACTGAGAGCCAGAAGGTGGGCATATTAATGGGGCAGCTAGCCGGCGCGGCCCAGCGTGAAGTGAAGTCCTGGCCTGATACAGATAAAGGGACAGCAACCCAGATACTGGCCAAGTTAAAGAGTACTTTCGACACCCGCACCGCAGCAGAAATAAAGATGAGATTCTTTGGGTGCAAACAACGGGCCACAGACAGCATAAGGGACTATGCCTTAAACTTGTAGGAGGCCCTGAAAGCAATTAAACAGGTGGACCCAGAGAGTGTACGTGAAGAAGACAAACTCCTAACTGAGCAGTTCATAGAAGGGCTCCTGTCAGATGCCCACAGGACCCAGCTGCGTATCATGGTCCTGCAGAACCCTGCTCTGGACTTTGCAAAGTTTAAGGACCAGGCCATCTGGGTACTGAGAGAATCTACACCGAATAACCCAGTACCCCTCCGGCCTCTTGCTATCACGTACCCCGGGGTGGTGCCTGCAACACGAGCCGCTGCAGGGGCTGAGGCGCAGTCCCTGGATAAAGATCCCGCTGCAGAGCTCAGACAGCAGGTCCAGGAGCTGACCAAGACTGTAGCTACCCTTTCCAAGACCGTGCAGTCTCTACAAGTGACCCCATCGCCTGCAAGAATCGAGTTGGCCTCCAGCCCAGATGACGTCCCATGGATGCGACAGAGGAGGATTCCGCCGACCCCAGGAAAAGACACAGACCGGTATGATTCAACGGGAGAACCGATCTGCTGCCGCTGCAGCCAGGCGGGCCATATTGCAAGACACTGTCCTTTACATTGGCCGAGCCTGGGGCCAGGAGCCGACCCCCAGGTGTAAGGAAGCCCGGCTCAACCCCCAGTCGCAGCAAGTATGTGGGAGGACGCCCGGTCCTTCCTATTGTGCTGGATGGGATCCCTTTGAATGCCCTCCTGGATACGGGGTCCCAGGTAACAACCATCCCTTATAAACTGTACAAAAGATATTCGGCTGATTCAGACATTGACCATGGCCCAGATGATGATTTAACAATTGTGGCCAGTAATGGTCAGCCCTTACCTCAAATTGGGTATAAAGAAGTAACCATTAAAGTGGGGCGGGTAGAATTGCCATGTCAGGGGATGATAATTGTAGATATTGATCGCAAAGAATCTGACCCACTGCTAACCATTGGTACAAATGTGATAGAAAATTGTATTGCCGAAGTGATAATTTTGTTGCAACAGGCGTCTGAAACTGCCAGCTCCGGGCAGCAGCGTGCCCTACAGAGGGAGATCAGAGCCCTGATGAGGAGGCAGCAGGTAGAGCTGGCCGGAGGAGAAATTGGCAGTGTGAGGGTAAGTGACCCTCTCCCCATTGCAATACCCCCAAGAAGTGAAATGTTGATATGGTGTCGGGCAGCAATAGGCCTCAAGGGTCAGGATTACCAGGCCTTGGTAGAACCGGTGTATTCAGACAGTAGGCCTGGAGTCCTGATAGCCAGAGGGGTAGCAGACGTCCGCAAGGGGAGAGTGCCCGTCTGTGTCCTGAATTGTGGGGAGGAGGAAGCCAAATTGCCCCGGTACGCCACTGTAGCAAAACTGTACTCTGTCAGTAACAATACCATCAAAGCAGTGGAACCCTTGATCCCGTCCGACCAGGCGGAAGACAATGGCTCCAAGGGGCAGCTGGAAGACTGGTGCCAAAAATTACATGTGGGCACCGACTCCACCCCCTCACACCAAAAGCATGGGGTTTACCGGGTGGTACAGGAGTACGAGCGGGTCTTCAGCAAACACCCCCTAGATTTTGGGCAGGTAAAAGGGGTTAAACATCAAATCCCCACGGGTGATCATCATCCCATTAAAGAGAGATACCGCCCTGTACCCCCAGCACAGTATCAGCGTGCCAAAGAAATGTTACGGGAAATGAAGGAGGCTGGGGTTATCAGAGATAGCTGTAGCCCTTGGGCAGTTCCACTAGTGCTCGTAAAGAAAAAAGATGGTACAATGAGAATGTGCGTAGATTACAGACAAATTAACCGCATTACACATAAAGATGCTTATCAACTACCCAGAATAGAGGAGTCACTAACAGCCTTAAAATCAGCTAATTATTTTTCCACCCTGGATCTCACCAGTGGGTATTGGCAGGTTCCCGTGGCAGAGGCGGACAAAGAGAAGACTGCATTCACGACACCAATGGGTCTCTGTGAGTTCAATTGTATGCCGTTCGGGCTCTGCAATGCCCCAGGGACATTTCAGAGATTGATGGAGTGCTGCTTGGGCCATCACAACTTTGAAACCGTGCTATTGTACCTGGATGACGTCATAGTCTACTCCAAGACCTACGAAGATCACCTGAGGCACTTAGCAGAAGTGTGTGAGTCCGGGGCGTGGCCTGGACCTCATGTAGAGAGGAAGCAGCGTGGGTGAGCTCCTGCCTGGATCCTGAATCATCCTGCACACCGGCCTTGCTGACAGGCACTACCGACCCTGGAGGGCTGCAACACTACTTATAACACCCGGGGAAGCGAGCACAGCCAGGATATGCCGACCCGCAGCAGCAATAAAAGGGACAGAGACGCGCAGGAGCGTGCCTCTGAAGAATCCAATATGGCGCTGCCGGCATCCACACCATCCCGAGCTGGAGCAGTGGGAGTAGCACGCAGGTTGGAGCGGTTTGCCAGAGTGGCCCCTGGCACAGAGCCTACCTACAACGAGGCACCCGATGGCAGCGCTGAACGGGCCCTGGAGCAAGGAGAAAACATACCCGACGGTGAGACTGTGAGTACCCTGGGCCCTGCATGTTCAGCAGCACAAGATATGCAGACACAGAGGCCTGCGCTGGCAGAGGGAGGAGGGGGAGATGTGGCGCAAACAACACCTATCTTCACTGAGGCCATACTGAGAGACATTCTGGCAGCAATTAACTCTTGCAATACCACATTGGCCACTCTAAGCAGCCAGATGGGAACTGTCACCTCAGATATGGCCTGTATTAAACGTGAGCTGCAAGGGGTGACTGTCAGAATGGGGGAGCTGGAGGAAAGAGTGAGTACAACAGAGAATAAATTACCACCAATGTCACGAGAGCTGGGAAAGGCCACGCAAAATATCTCCACACTGCTAAACAAGGTGGATGATTTAGAGAACCGCTCCCGCAGAAGTAATTTGAGACTGGTGGGGATCCCAGAGAGGATGGAGGGCAATGACCCATTGAATTTCTTTGAAAAATGGCTTAAAGACACCATGGGAAAAGACATTCTATCCTCTTTCTTCACCATTGAAAGGGCGCACAGGGTCCCTGCGCGTGCCCCACAGCCGGGAGCACCCCCACGTCCTATTCTGATTAAACTACTGCACTATAAAGATAGGGACACTATCCTGCGCAGATCCAGAGATATCAAAGAACTTGCAATTGATGGGAGGAAGATATCAATATTTCCTGATTTCTCCATGGAAGTGCAACGTAAAAGAGCGCAATTTATTGAGATCAAAAAACGATTGCGCAACCTACAAGTGCCATATTCCATGATGTACCCTGCTAAGCTGCGGATTGCTGCGAACGGAGAGACTCATTTTTTTGATACGGCTGGGGCGGCATTGTCTTGGCTGGATATCAATGAGAGATCCCTGAGGAGGAAGAATACCTGAGATTTCCCTTTCTGCCGCCAGGCGTTGTTTTTGTTTGGGACGCTATGCTGGTGAGCTCATTACAGTTAAATTCATCTAGGATCCAGGTTGGGAGACGGCCGGTTCATTGTGAACACACGCTGCACTAGCGAGTTGTGGACCCCCCTCCCTGCATGGACTTGGGGCGTATTTTTAGCCCTGATTCTCTCTATTTGGGAGAAATGTGTAAGCTACACTTGATTTTGAGGGCAGGGGCACTGCGCACTGGTGTGCGGAGCCCTATCTCTCTCCTTGTTTTTCTTGTTTATTGTTGTATGATGCAATCTGTTTGGGAAGTGTGGTGTGCCTCAGTCGTGTCGCTCAACCTAATGTTTTTGAGAATTGGTAGAGAACGCCTCTCTCCTCCAGGTATGAAGTATCCGTCCGGATCATATCTTTAAATATTGTAGCGTGGAATGTTAGAGGGCTTGGAGATGCGAACAAAAGATGTGCTATATGTACTCACCTACAGAAACTTTTACCGGCTATTTTATGTCTCTCCGAGACCCACATGGTCAGGGATAATGTTCATTGGCTGAGGAAGGGATGGATCGCGCATGAATATCATTCCACATACTCGACTCATGCACGGGGTGTGAGTGTGTTGGTGCACAAATCCATCCCGTTCTCATGTACCAAATCAGTGATTGACCCGGGGGGCAGATTTGTATGTTTGCTTTGCACGCTGCATGGTATACAATTTATTCTGGTTGCGATATATATCCCTCCACCATATTCAGTCGAACCGGTAAAAAGGATATTGTCTATTTTAGATTCCTTTCCATCTGTGCCGACGCTTTTGATAGGGGATTTTAATAATTACTTACATCCCTATCTAAATAAATTACACTCGAGAAGTGTTTGAGTCCCTGTCGGAGTATGGCCTGAAGATAAAGCCGTCCAAATGTCACCTCTTGAAGCCAAAGGTACAGTACCTGGGTCATGTGGTCAGCGCAGAAGGTGTGGCACCTGATCCGGAGAAAGTCACCGTAATCAAGGACTGGCCAAGACCCACCACGGTAAAGGAGGTGCGGCAGTTCCTTGGGCTGGTGGGCTACTACCGAAGGTTCATTGATGGTTTCACAAAGATAGCAGCGCCTCTTCAAGATCTCCTGGTGGGCCAGCCAAAGCAGGCTAAGAAGCAGAGTCCTCCATTTGAATGGAACAGCCAAATAGAAACATCTTTTGTCCGGCTGAAAGGGGCTCTCACGGGAGAAGAAATTCTGGCCTACCCTGACTACAGCCAGCCGTTTGTACTGTATACAGACGCCAGCAACGTGGGACTGGGAGCAGTTCTGTCCCAGGTGCAGGGAGGCAGAGAGAAGGTGATAGCTTACGCCAGTAGGAAGCTTCGGCCCACAGAAAGGAATCCAGAAAACTACAGTTCCTTCAAGCTAGAGTTCCTCGCTATTGTTTGGGCAGTGACTGAACGCTTCAAGCACTATCTGGCATCGGCCAAGTTCACCATCTTCACGGACAACAATCCGTTGACACATCTGGCAACAGCCAAGTTAGGTGCGTTGGAACAGCGATGGATGGCCCGGCTGTCTAACTTTGACTTTACCATCAAGTACCAGGCTGGCAAGAAGAATAACAATGCTGATGCGCTGTCCAGAATGCCTCAATTACCCGAGTCTGGAGAAGACCTGGATGAACTCGAAGAGATAGAGTTACCGGCTTTCCATCACCAAGGTGTTTCCCAGTGTGAGCATGCTGTAGGAGTGAAGCGCTCGAGCCAGCACGAGGTCTCGGTCAACCCATTACTCCACCATAATTGGGAAGAGCCACAGAACGGTGACCCGGCCGTGCGATTGGTCAAAGAAAAGCTAGCACAAGCTGAGACCCATCTCGGTCCAGACGCTCCACAAGAAGCCCAGCACTTGTGGAAGGAGAGGGGACGACTGTTCACCTACCAAGGCAAGCTCTGCAAGAGATATGTCAACTGGTGAACGAATGAACTCGTCTGGCAGATAGTGGTCCCACAAAGGGATGCGCCAATGGACCTAGCAGCTTACCATGATAAAGCAGGACACTTCGGGTGGAAGAAGTTGGAGACCCTACTCCGCGATCGGTTCTACTGCGTGCACATGAGAAAGATGATCGAGAAGTGGTGCCGAGACTGTGGTCCGTGTAACCTGAGGCGGAAGGATGATGCCAGCCAGAGGTCTCCCCTACGGCCAATTGTCACGAAGCAGCCCCTGGAGTTGGTGGCCCTGGACCACGTGAAGTTAACACCAAGCCGGTCAGGCTATGTGTACGCCCTCACCATTGTGGACCATTACTCTCGTTTCCTGGTAGTAGTGCCTTTTGAAGGACCAGACAGCCAGAACAGCAGCTAGAGCATTCCAGGCATACTTTTGTCAGCCTCACGGTTATCCGGAAAGGGTACTGACTGATCAAGGTCCTGCATTCGAGGCCGAAGTGTTCCAAGAGTTCTGTAACATGTACGGCTGTAAGAAAATCCGAACAACACCGTACCACCCCCAAACCAATGGATTGTGCGAGAAGATGAACCATGTGGTTATTGATATGCTGAAGACTCTACCTCTGGAAGAAAGAAACCAATGGCCAGAGAAGTTACCAGATCTGGTAGACCTGTACAACCATATCCCAGTAAATTCGACCAACTGCAGCCCTGCTTACCTGATGCGAGCAAGACCTGGCAAGTTACCTGTAGACTTTGAGATGGGGACTGTGTCACCTGAAGCGGTTCAGGAGATAGAAGATTGGGATACAGAGCGACAACAGCAGTACCGCAAGGTCCAGGAATGCGTAGAAAGGAGCCTGTCCCAAGCAAGAATGAGACAAGAGCAGAACTACAATCAAACAGCCCCAGCAACTCCCTTAGCACCTGGAGAACAGGTCCTCAAGAAAAAGCGGAGGGCGCATAAATTAGATGATCAGTGGGAGAATGAACCCTACACCATTATTCCCTCCAACTTTGACAATAGTAAGGTATGCCTCATAAGCAAAGATGAAGGCAAGACCTATCAAGCAGTTTCTCGAGACCGCCTGAAAGCGTGCGCTGAACGGTGCAGAACCCAAAAAGAAGTAGAAGAAGTACAACAAAGTCCCCAAAGTCAAGAAAAAGAGGAAGAGATGATCCAAACAATCCTTGGAAAATTCCCCAAAACTTGGACCCGAATAAACAATGCCATAGTGGTACCAGTCTTGACGTTCCCGCAGTTGGTCGAGCCAGAAACAGAAGAGGTTCCAGATCCACCTAGAGAACCGTCCGCTCCAACACAAGATGACACGCCAGCAGTAGAATAGGAGGCTCAACCCCCTGCCAGTGGTGAACCTGCCGTACCCTTGGCGAATCTGAGACCCCGTAGGTAACCAACAGGCATCCCTGTCAGGGTTAGGCCTACCAATAACACGGGGGGGGGGGGCAGACACTCCAAGTAGTCAGGGACAAACCCCAGAGCTACGCCGGTCCCAACGTAGCACTCGGGGACAGCCCCCTCCAAGGTATAGAACATAGAAAGTAAAATACCTAACAGAGTGTAAATAGTTATGTGAAAATGTCTGGTATGTAATGTTTTGTTTTAGGTGATTAAGTAAATGGACAATTGGGCCACTGGACTATGGGTGGCCAACACTCTAATTGTACATAGTCAGCACCAGTGTGCTCAACACCCCTGAAGAAAAACCCGTCTGGCGTGCATAGAGTGGGGTCATCAATGCTCTGACGCACGCCCAGAGCCTACGTTGGGGGTTTAATCGCGGCGGGTCCCCCATGGAGCAGTGTAATGGACACCCGGCAGGGAGCCACACTGGACTCTTATAGTAGTGTTTGAGTTTGTAACGTTCAAGTAATGCGCCTCCCATAATGGGATGAAATGTTCTAACATGTTATGTTTTGTTTCTACAGTCCGGGAGTACTGAATTTAACTAAGGGGGAGTGTGGCGCCACAACAGCATTGCCCTCCCAAAGGGTTAATGCTGAGCCTGGAGGTAATTGGGAGGTCCATTGGCCAGTAAGTTTAACATCCAACGCAGTTCTCCCTCCGGCCAGCAGGGGGAGCTCTGAACCTGGAATTCCAGGGAGCATTCCTTAAGTCTGACCTGAGGGAGGAAGTAGTGTTCAGTCTGTAGAGAGAAGTGATAGCAAGCAGACGCAGAGTGTGCTGTCCTGTGGATCTGGGGCCTAGAGCTTGAGCAGCTTGGCCCAGGGAAGCAGGAGTAGCAGAGAGGCAGAGAAGAGACTCGGACATCGGAGTCTGTGGCCACCAGGGCTTAAAATACTCCCTGGTAGCCAAATCCGAAGGGCAGGAGAGCTGCAAGCACCTGGCCCATAAACAGCCCGAAGGTACAGTTGCATCATCAGGGCCCGGTGTGGACTCCAGCAGAGAAGCACCAGAGAGGGCCGGCGCAGCCTACCACAGAGGGAAAGGGACGTACCACCGGTCCCAGCAGCAAGAGGGTCATTGCTAGATCCAGAGAGCAGGGTCCTATAATAGTAAAGAAAAGAACAGGAGTAGGCCTCATACTCAGCTGGCCAAAAAGATCACCCCAAGTACTTCCAGGCCGACCGGATCCCCTTCACCACCTGTGACGGTCTCCCAGGACTGGACTGTGCTTAAAGTAAAAGAGGAGAAGGTAAAGAGACTGTTGTTTGTGCCTGGTTCTTTCATTGCCTGTCGGCCCTGCACCGTGTTATCCACACAACACCATAGACTTTCACGAGCACCAACAGTGTCCCCGAGGCACCGCTCCACCTGTGAGGAGCAGTACCACCATTGCTGCCGTATCATCACCCCGGAGGCCTCACACAGCAGCGGCGGCTTAATAGCCGCAAACCACAGGTGGCATCACGAAACAAATACTTTAATTGCTCCCAAGTCACCAGCCATATTTAAACTGACACCCACCAGGGCCACGGAGTCGGGCCCCGCCACCACTGACTACCCCCGGACTAGTCCGGCCCAGCACCGGGTGTCCCATAGCCCTGGGGTGGGCGAGTCACATCTTTTCAGTTGTTCTACGTCTCACAAATGTTCTTTCGTGTGATCCAAACACCTCAAACTTCGATTTGTTTGTCCATAACTCTTTTTTCCAATCTTCTGTCCAATAACTACGTTCTTTTGCCCATATTAATCTTTTCCTTTTATTAGCCAGTGTCAGATATGGCTTTTTCTTTGCCACTCTGCCCTGAAGGCCAGCATCCTAGAGTCGCCTCTTTACTGTAGATGTTGAAACTGGTGTTTTGCAGGTACTATTTAATTAAGCTGCCAGTTGAGGACCTGTGAGGCGTCGTTTTCTCAAACTAGACACTATAATGTACTTGTCTTGTTGCTCAGTTGTGCACCGGGGTCTCCCACTTCTCTTTCTACTCTGGTTAGAGCCTATGTGTTCTCTCCTCTGAAGGGAGTAGGAAATCTTAAGTTTCTTGGCAATTTCTCGCATGAATATCTTTCATTTCTAAGAACAAGAATATACTGTCGAGTTTCACATGAAAGTTCTCTTTTTCTGGACATTTTGAGAGTTTAATGGAACCAACCAATGTAATGCTCCAGATTCTCAACTAGCTCAAAGGAAGGACAGTTTTATAGCTTCTCTAATCAGCAAAACTGTTTTCAGCTGTGCTAATGTGACGCCCTGGACTAGCCAGGTAGTCACAGATAGACCCCCGCATTACACCTGTCCCCCAATAAGGTAACATGAGCCAACCATTAAACCCTAGTCACCTCACTCAGTGCTTGATGGACACACTAGAGGGCGGAGTCAGGTGGTTAGCCACGCCCACCGAGGATTTCAGAGGGCCTGAGGCAGGAAAAGTCAGTCAGTGAGTGAGTGTTAGTGGAGTGAAGGAGAGTGGAAGCAGGCCTGTGCCCAGGCCTGTGGCAGTCTGACAGGTTCCAGGGTTGGAGACCTGGTACCGTAGCTAGAAGGGAAACGGTGGCCTTAGCCTGCAGGCGCCAGGAAGATGGCTCGGTGGAACCGTGGTGGACCGGGACAGGGTAGTGGCCCGCCGGTACAGACCCGGGGAACTGACTCGGAAACGGAGCACACAGAGGGGTACTCAGACCCTGAAACGAGGTCCAGAATCCACTGGACTGAGTTAATTAACTGATTGCGGTCTGGACTATAGGTCCTTTAACACCCAAGTCCCGACTGAAGACAACAGCCCACCGAGGGGGAAAGAAAGCCACCGCACAGGCAGAGAGATCCCACGGGCCAGCGTCTGCGGGCAAAAGGGCTCTCCCGACATCCACAAAGCCGGGGAGCGGACTCCCGTCGCTGAAGCACAGGCAGTCTACAGATACACAACACGGTGCAGGAGAAAGGCCAGGACCACCGAACCAGGTGGGGGACCAGACGTAGCTGGCTGCGGGCACCGACCACCATCAACTTGGTTTACCAGAGACTTGTGTGTGTCAATAACTGTGAGTACAACAGTGCCATCCGGCCGCGCACTGCCCTACACCGCTCAGCTACTCCCCAACGGGTCCCCGGGCTATCATCCCTACCCACGGAGGGGTTAACATCTTGCTGCACTACCATCTTCCCCAGGGAGCCCAGTAATCGTAACGGTGGGGTCCAACTTCACCACGACCCGTGGGTGGCGTCACGAACTCAAGCACGGCTCCGGCCGTGCACCCACTTAACCCCCACCAAAAGCGCCAGCACCCCCTTTCAGAGCGAAGTGACCCCAGGTCCGGAGGCGCTCGAGCCACCCACTAACGAGCCCAGATCCGAGCGGCTCGGCTGCAGCCGAGCGCGGGGCGGTACACTAACATACTTGCACAAGGGTTTTCAAGGGATTTCTAAACATCCACTAGCCTTCTAACACTGTTAGCAATCACAATGTACAATTAGAACACTGGAGTGGTGGTTGTTGGAAATGGGCCTCTAGTCACCTATGTAGATATTGCATTAAAAACCAGACGTTTGCAGCTGGATTAGTTATTTACCACATTAACAATGTATAAAGTGTATTTCTGTTTAATTTAATGTGAGCTTCATTGAAAAAAAATGTGCTTTTCTTTCAAAAATAAGGAAATATCTAAGTGACCCTAAACTTTTGAACTATAGTGTACTTGCATATAAAAAAAAATATAACCAAAAAAGATTGGAAATATATTGACATTTCAAAAAATATATATATATCATAAGTCATAACCATGATAGGTCAATTACATTCATATTGCCCAGCCAGTGGCGTAGCTAGGGTTTCAGCTCAGGGGGGGCAAAACATCTGAGTGGGCCCCTTACCAGGTAACCATGATAACTATGGTGGTGCAGACTAATCGTGGGTATAGTGGAACCTCGGCAGATGACACTGATATTTCCGCTATATGGTGAGAATTTAGTGGTAGATATCGGTGCTGCAGCACATACAAGAGATCACAGGGCAGTTATAGATGGTGACTTACAGCTGACGTTCTTTCGGATGGAGTTGTTCACCTTTTCTGTGTTTTCCATCTGGTCCCAGCCACAACTCATCTATAGAAATTACAACACAGACACATTTGACTTCTCACACTTCCGGCACCGTACCCCATCTAATCCCAACCTGCACAAACTCCTCATCCTCCCATCACCCCAATACTGAGCTGAGCCACTACTGTTGTATGTGTCCCTATTACTGCACCTGCTGTGTGGCACAAAAAAGACTCCTCTTACTGCCACACATAGTAATGCCACCACTGTGCCCCCACATAATAATGCCACCACTGTGCCCCTCACATACTAATGCCACCACTGTGCCTCCACATAATGCCCCCACTGTGGCCCCCACATAGTAATGCCACCATTGTGCCCCACATAATAATGCCACCACTGTGTCCGCACATAATAATGCCACCACTTTGCCCTCACATAATAATGCCACCACTGTGCCTCCACATAATAATGCCACCACTGTGCCTCCACATAATGCCACCACTGTGCCCCCCATATAGTAATGCCACCACTGTGCCTCCACATAATAATGCCACCACTGTGCCCCCTACATATTAATGCAACCACTGTGCCCCCACATATTAATTTCACCACTGTGCCCCCCACATATTAATGCCACCACTGTGCCCTCACATAGTAATGCAACCACTGTGCCCCCACATATTAATGCCACCACTGTGCCCCCCACATATTAATGCCACCACTGTGCCCCCCACATATTAATGGCACCACTGTGCCCCCCACATATTAATGCCACCACTGTGCTCTTTACATGGTAATATGCCTCATTTGTGCCCTCTAAATTGTAACATTTCCCCCTAGAAAATATTAATGACCTGTGTAAGTGCCCTCGAAAAGTGACCACATATTGTTCCTAGAAAGTAATAGAGACCCCAGTGTGACTTTGATGGTTACAATACCCTGACTTTCCCTATAACAATAATGGTTCCTGAGTGTCCATTTAACATTTAATAATGTCCCTCCCATGTACAGTTCGTCTATACACAGTATGAAGCCCTTATACCTCCCCTATACACCGTATGATGTTCCCATGGCTCTTTATACACAATATGATACCTTTACACCTCCCCTATACACAGTATGATGGGCCTATAGCTCCATACAGACACCTGCGTATAGCCGTATACACATACACACACCTGCGTACAGCCGTATACACATACACACACCTGCGTACAGCCCTATACACATACACACACCTGTGTACAGCCGTATACACATACACACCTATGTACAGCTGTATACACATACACACACCTGCGTACAGCCATATACACATACACCTGCGTACAGCCGTATACACATACACACACCTGTGTACAGCCGTATACACAAACACACATCTGTGTACAGCCGTATACACATACACACACCTTCGTACAGCCATACACACACACACACATATATACAGACACATATACAGATATAGTCACATAGAAGCGTATACATATTTAAAAACATTCACATACAAATAATCATACACATAGACAGACACAATCCTATACACACACACACACACACATACTGGAGGTGCTTTTTATTTTTGATGATTGGGGGACACTTCTCTCCCGTGCAGCCACAGACTTGTTTCATGGTAAATCTCTGTAGGCTAAAGGACCTGTGGTGACGTCACGCCCATGTGATCAGAAGGGGCGGGGCCTCAGCAACGCCGCTGATAACAGAAAGAAACTCCAGGTGTCCTGGAGTTCTTTATAATAGAAGAGGGGGTGAGAGGTAAGACCTCCAGATGGAGGGTGCAGGGGAAGAGGGAGGAAACATGGCTACGCCCACTAACAAAGCCGGTCACGCCCACTACCTAGGCAGCTCCTAGACACTGGGATGTAGACGCAACCCTTGTCTGATGCTCCTCGGCTGGTGGAGGCAGCGCACGCTGCATGACGTCATTATAAGACACGTGGCCGTGCACTGTGCACTGCGAGTGGCCGGGTCTCCTGTACTATACGGCCGGTCAGCACTGTCTGCGCCTGTCAGTGTACCCGGCCACATCACAGTACAAGAGACACGGACGCGCGCAATTCACTGTGCGCAGCCATGTGTGTTATAATGACATTATGCAGCAAGTGGCCCGCCCTCTACAATAGCTGGGTGAGCAGCCTGGGGGGGGGCCCTGCCCGGCGCTGAGCGATGACGTCACCACGCTGGGACTGAGTGTCCTGAGTGAGCGCTATTATCAGCAGCAGTGCTGGGAGTTCGTGTCTCCTCCGCACTGCCGCAGAGGTTAACTATATCGGCGCGCTGTGCACGCTGATATAGTTAATGGTATTGCAGCTCCAGGTGGACCCCCCTCTGAGCACGGGGCCCATGGCGGCCGCACCCTCTGCCCCCCCGCTAGCTACGCTACTGTGCCCAGCCCATATATACATCCACATATACATAGATACAGTGCTGGCCAAAAGTATTGGCACCCCTGCAATTCTGTCAGATAATACTCAGTTTCGTCTTGAAAATGATTGCAATCACAAATTCTTTGGTATTATTAACTTCATTTAAATTGTCTTCAATGAAAAAAAATAAAAAAATTGTCATAAAGCCAAATTGGATATAATTCCACACCAAACATAAAAAAGGGGGTGGACAAAAGTATTGGCACTGTTTGAAAAATCATGTGATGCTTCTCTAATTTGTGTAATTAACAGCACCTGTAACTTACCTGTGGCACCTAACAGGTGTTGGCAATAACTAAATCACACTTGCAGCCAGTTGACATGGATTAAAGTTGATTCAACCTCTGTCCTGTGACCTTGTGTGTACCACATTGAGCATGGAGAAAAGAAAGAAGACCAAAGAACTGTCTGAGGACTTGAGAATCCAAATTGTGAGGAAGCATGAGCAATCTCAAGGGTACAAGACCATCTCCAAAGACCTGAAAGTTCCTGTGTCTACGGTGCGCAGTGTCATCAAGAAGTTTAGAGCCCATGGCACTGTGGCTAACCTCCCTAGATGTGGAAGGAAAAGAAAAATTGACGAGAGATTTCAACGCAAGATTGTGCGGATGGTGGATAAAGAACCTTGACTAACATCCAAATAAATTCAAGCTGCCTTGCAGTCCGAGGGTACAACAGTGTCAACCCGTACTATCCGTCGGCGTCTGAATGAAAAGGGACTGTATGGTAGGATACCTAGGAAGACCCCACTTCTTACCCCATAAAAAAGCCAGGCTGGAGTTTGCCAAAACTTACCTGAGAAAGCCCAAAGCGTTTTGGAAGAATGTTCTCTGGTCAGATGAGACAAAAGTAGAGCTTTCTGGGAAAAGCCATCAACATAGAGTTTACAGGAAAAAAAAGAGGCATTTAAATAAAAGAACACGGTCCCTACAGTCAAACATGGCGGAGGTTCCCAGATGTTTTGGGGTTGCTTTGCTGCCTCTGGCACTGGACTGCTTGACCGTGTGCATGGCATTATGAAGTCTGAAGACTACCAACAAATTTTGCAGCATAATGTAGGACCCAGTGTGAGAAAGTTGGGTCTCCCTCAAAGGTCATGGGTCTTCCAGCAGGACAATGACCCAAAACACACTTTAAAAAGCACTAGAAAATGGTTTGAGAGAAAGCACTGGAGACTACTAAAGTGGCCAGCAATGAGTCCAGACCTGAATCCCATAGAACACCTGTGGAGAGATCTCAAAATGGCAGTTTGGAGAAGGCACCCTTCAAATCTCAGGGACCTGGAGCAGTTTGCTAAAGCAGAATGGTCTAAAATTCCAGGAGAGCATTGTAAGAAACTCATTGATGGTTACTAGAATCGGTTGTTCGCTGTTATTTTGGCTAAAGGTTGTGCAACCAAGTATTAGGCTAAGGGTGCCAATACTTTTGTCTGGCCCATTTTTGGAGTTTTGTGTGAAATGATCAATGATTTGATTTTGTTTCATTCGCTTTTGTGTTTTTTCATTGCAAGCAAAATAAATGAAGTTAATAATACCAAAGAATTTGTGATTGCAATCATTTTCAAGAAGAAACTGAGTATTATCTGACCGAATTGCAGGGGTGCCAATACTTTTGGCCAGCACTGTATACTGTATATCCGCAATAATATACATATACACATACAAGAGTATACAGTTGTGCTCAAAAGTTTACATACCCCGGTAGACTTTTTGCTTTCTTGGGCTATTTACAGAGAATATGAATGATTAGTGTTTGGGTGAAGCCATATATTTTCAAACTACTGTGTTTTCTCTTTCTAAATCATAATGACAACCAAAAACATCCAAATGACCCTGATAAAAAGTTCACATACCCTGATGATTTTGGCCTGATAACGTGTACAGAAGTTGACACAAATGGGTTTGAATGGCTAATAAAGGTAACATCCTCACCTGTTTGCTTCTAATCAGTATGTGTGCATAAAAGCTGAGTGAGTTTCTGGGATCCAGACAGACTTTTGCATCTTTCATCCAGCCACTGACGTTTCTAGATTGTGAGCCATGAGGGAAGGCACAAGAATTGTCAACGGGTCTATGGGAAAAGATAGTTGAACTATATAAAACAGGAAAGGGTTATAAAAAGATATCCAATAAATTTATAATGCAAGTTAGCAGTGTTCAAACTGTGATTAACAAATGGTAAACAGGGGTTCTGTAAAAACCAAATCACGATCAGGTAGACCAACAAAAATTTGGGCCACAACTGCCAGGAAAATTGTTCAGGATGCAAAGAAAGACCACAAATAACATCAGCTGAAATACAGGAATCACTGAAAACTATGGGTGTGGCTATTTCAAGATGCACAATAATTAGGCAATTGAAGGAAAATGGGCTGCGTGGTCAAGTCGCCTGAAAAAAGCCATTACTGCGCAAATGCCACAAAGTATCTTGCCTACAATACGCCAAACAGCACTGAGACAAGCCTCCAAACTTCTGGAACAAGGTAAGTTGGATTGATGAGACCAAAATTGAACTTTTTGGCCACAACCATAAACGTTATATTTGGAGAGGTGTCAATAACCAAATAGAAAAAAAACAAAAAGACCAGCTCATCTGTACATAGTGCACGGACAATCACCTCCAGGGATCCAAATAAGAAAAAAGTAGTAGGTCCAGCACATGTACAAAAAAATCGTCTTTCATTCCAACATCATAAAAAAATTAGTACAATATATATAATAAATATAATACAAATATACACTTGCAAAATCAGGTCAGGATAGTCCAGATTAACTTGTTTCGAGAATAACCTCTTAGTCATAACCTCTTATGACTAAGAGGTTATCCTCGAAAAGTGTTAATCTGGACTATCCTGACCTGTTTTTACAAGTGTATCTCTGTATGTGAACTAATTTTTCTATGATGTTGGAGAGGTGTCAATAAGGCCCATGATGAAAGGAACACCATTCCTACTGTAAAGCATGAAGGTGGATCACTGCTGATGATGTGGGGATATGTGAGCTACAAAGGGACAGGAAATTTAGTCAAAGTTGAAGGAAGGATAAATGCAGCACGTTATTAGCAAATACTGGAGGCAAATTTGCACTCATCAGCCCAGAAGCTGCGCATGAGATGTATTTGGACATTCTAACATGACAACTATCCAAAACATAAGGCCAAGTCGACCTGTCATTGGCTACAGCAGAACAAAGTGAAGGTTCTGGATTGGCCATCTCATTTGCCTGATCTAAATATCATTGAGCCACTCTGGGGAGAACTCAAGCATGCAGTTTATGCAAGAAAGCCCAGGAATTTACAGAAACTGGAGGCTTTTTGCCAAGAAGAATGGGCAGCTTTACCCTCTGAAAAAATAAAGAGCCTCATCAACAACGACCACAAAAGACGTCAAGCTGTCATTGATGTTAGAGGGGGCTATACATGGTATTAAGAGCTGGGGTATGTGAACTTCTGATTAGGATCATTTGGATGTTTTTGGTTGTCATTATGATTTAAAAAGAGAAAATACAGTAGTTTGACAATACATGGCTGCACCCAACCACTAACCTTGAGTGGAAAAAAAGTTTTTGTGTTACTATTCATATTCTCGGAAAAAAGGCCAAGAAAGCAAAAAATCTACCGGGGTATGTAAACGTTTGACCACAACTGTATGTATATATACAGTGCTCAAAAAATTAAAGGGAACACTTAACCAACCGAATATAACTCCAAGTTAATTAAACTTCTGTGAAATCAAACCGCCCACTTAGGAAGCAACACTCATTGACAATCAATATCACATGCAGTTGTGTAAATGGAATAGACATCAGATGGAATTATTGGCAATTATCAAGACACACTCGATAAAGGAGTGTTTCTGCAGGTGGGGACCACAGACCACATCTCAGTACCAATGCTTTCTGGCTGATGTTTTGGTCACTTTTGAATGTTGGTTGTGCTCTCACACTCGTGATAGCGTGAGACGAACTCTACAAGCCACACAAGTGGCACAGGTTGTGCAGCTCATCCAGGATGGCACATCAATGCAAGCTGTGGCAAGGTTTACTGTGTCTGTCAGCGTAGTGTCCAGAGGATGGAGGCGCTTCCAGGAGACAGGCCAGTACACTAGGAGACGTGGAGGGGGCAGCAGGACCGCTACCTCTGCCTTTGTGCAAGGAGGAACAGGCGGAGCCCTGCCAGAGCCCTGCAAAATGACCTCCAGCACACCACAATTGTTAATGAGTCTGCACAAACGGTTAGAAACTGACTCCATGAGGATGGCAAGAGGGCCCGACGTCCACATATTGGGGTTGTGCTCACTGCCCAACACCGTGCAGGACCCTTGCAGAACACCAGGATTGGCAAATTCGCCACTGGCGCTCTGTGATATTCACAGATAAATGCAGGCTCACACTGAGCACATGTGACAGAGTCTGGAGACGCCGTGGAGAGCGATCTGCTGCCTGCAACATCCTTCAGCATGACTGGTTTGGCAGTGGGTTAGTAATGGTGTGGGGTGGTATTTCTTTGGAGGGCCGCACAGCCCTCCATGTGCTCGCCAGAGATAGCCTGACTGCCATTAGGTACTGAGATGAGAACTTCAGACCCCTTGTGAGACCACATGCTAGTGCGGTTGGCCCTGGGTTCCTCTGGCTGTAGTGTGTCAGCAGTTCCTGCAAGATGAAGGTAATGAAGCTATGGACTGGCCCGCTCGTTTTCAAGACCTGGATCCGATTAAGCACATCTGGGACATCATGTCTCGCTCCATCCACCACGTTGCACCACAGACGATCCAGGAGTTGATGGATGCTTTAGTCCAGGTCTGGGTGGGGATCCCTCAGGAGACCATCCGCAACCTCATCAGGAGCATGCCCAGGCGTTGTAGGGAGGTGATACAGACATGTGGAGGCCACACACAATACTGGGCCTCATTTTGACTTGTTTCCACTTTCATTTTGTGTGTGTCTGCAAATCCAGGCCTCCATTGGTTAAAACATTTGATTTCAGTTGATTATTTTTGTGTGATTTTGTTGTCAGCACATTCAACTTTGTACAGAACAAAGTATTCAGATCTAGGATGTGTTATTTGAGTATTCCCTTTAATTTTTTGAGCAGTATATATATAAAAATATAATATATATTGAGCAGTGTATGTATATATGTTGAGTAAAATGTAAATTTTTCTTTTATTCTATAAACTACTGACAACATGCCTCCAAATTTCCAAGCAATACATTTTGTATCTATTTTCTGAAAATGAGAAAAGGTCAAAATAACAAAAAAGCATTACTTTCAGACCTCAAATAATGCAAAGAAAACAAGATCATAATAATTTAGAACCAACAATACTAATATTTTATCTCAGGAAGAATTCAGAAATCAATATTTTGTGGAATAGCCATGATTTTTAATCACAGCTGTCATGCGTCTTGGCATGCTTTCCACCAGTCTTCACACTGGTTTTGGGTGACCATATGCCACTCCTGGTGCAAACATTTAAGCAGTTCTTTGTTTGATGGCTTGTGACTATCCATCTTCCACTTGATTACATTGTAGAGGTTTTCAATAGGGGGCAGGTCTGGAGATTGGGCTGGCCATGACAGGGTTTTGATGTGGTGGTCCTTCATCCACACATTGATTGGCCTAGCTGTGTGGCATGGAGCATTGCCTGCTGGAAAAAAATGTTCTCGTATATGAAGGAAGATCTGTCAGGGTCCCTGTGCGAGCTGAAAGTATAGTTGGCCAAATTCTGGGTTGTGTCGCATGGAGAGGGGAGGGGGGGATGGGAGGAATAGTGTTTATAAGTAATGTTTGTAACAAGTTATGAAGGAATGCTGAAGGGGGGTAGCGAAGACTGAATAATGGAAATATACACTGACGAAGAAGGGGACAGAGCAAATTTGATGACCGTGACAAATATTTGATCGATAAATTGTAGAGACTATGTTATTTGATATTTTCATTTGTTGACCCTTATTTTCTTCATTCTGTACCCTATTTTACCATTACAAGAATATAAATAAAAATTTAGTTTAAAAAACCAAAAAAAAATGTTCTCAGAGTTGGGGCACATTGCCTGAGCAAAAGGAAGCAACTGTTTTTCCAGGATAACCTTGTATGTGGCTTGATTCATACATCCTTCGCAAAGTTTAATCTGCCCAATTCCAGCCTTGCAGAAGCATCCTCAGATCATCACCAATCCTCCACCAACTTTCACAGTGTGTGCAAGACACTGTGGCTTGTACGCCTCTCCAGGTCTCCGTCTAATCATTAGACGACCAGGTGTTGGGAAAAGCTGAAAATTACAGTCATCAGAGAAGATTACCTTACTCTAGAAATTGGGCAGGAATTAGTGAGATGAACCTTTGTGAATGACGTATGAATCAAGCCGCATACAAGGTTATCCTGGAAAAACAGTTGCTTCCTTCTGCTCAGGCAATGTTCCCCACCTCTGAGACTGTTTTTTTTTTCAGCAGGACAATCTGCCATGTCACACAGCTAGGTAAATCAATGTGTGGATGAAGGACCACTACATCAAAACCCTGTCATGGCCAGCCCAATCTCCAGACCTGAACCACACTGAAAACCTCTGGAATGTAATCAAGAGGAAGATGGATAGTCACAAGCCATCAAACAATGACGAACTGCTAACATTTTTGCACTAGGAGTGGCATAAGGTCACTCAAAAGAAGTGTGAAAGACTGGTGGAAAGTATGCCAAGACACATAAAAGCTGTGATTAAAAATCATGGTTATTCCACAAAATATTGATTTCTGAACTCTTCCTGAGGTAAAACATTATTAGTATTGTTTTTTTCTAAATGATTATGAACTTGTTTTCTTTGCATTACTTGAGGTCTGAAAGCAATGCATTTTTATGTTATTTTGACCATTTCTTATTTTCAGAAAATAAATACAAAATTTATTGCTTGGAAATTCGGAGACATGTTGTCAGTAGTTTATAGAATAAAAAAAAAAGTTACATTTTACACAAAAAATACCTATAAAGAGAAAAATCAGAAAAACTGACAATTTTACAGTGGTCTCTATTTTTTTGCCAGAGCTGTATATATTCCCTGAGGATCAAAATTAGAGAACACACAATTTCCATTTCTTAGCCTTCTGTTACCTCCAGAGCTGCTGTCACTATTCTACTTTTAAATCATGTCTCATCCTCCAGTCACCTCTAAATCTGCGGTCACTATGCTTCTGTTACATCATGCCTTATACTCTAGTCACCTCCAGAGGTGCAGTCACTATTCTGATGTTACATCACGTCTTATCCTCCAGTTGTCGCGGGCGGAGGAGGGGACGCTGCGCTCTCCCACTGCTCGGGTCCGGCTGACGCTGCTGCTCGGTGGCTCGAGCGATGGGCCGGATCCCGGGGACTCGAGCGGCGCTCCTCGCCCGTGAGTGAAAAGGGGATTGGTTTTGGGGATTTATTGTCCGTGACGCCACCCACGGTTGTGGTGATTGTGTGGACACCACCGCTGCTCTGTATGGGGATCCCGGGAGCGGTGACCGGGAGCAGCTGTGTTGTTATTTCTCCCCTCCGTGGGTAGGGGGTTGGTTGTCCCGGGGCCCCGGTGATGGGGTAGGGATGGATGGCAGGCCGGGTGCGGAGCCTGGTGAGGTGCAGGGTCGCGGGGGCAGCGCTGTGCCGCACGGCACGGTGGTACTCACTCAGCCTGAGACGTTAACACAGTTCTCGGTAAAACACACGGCTGGAAAGACGGTTCCCACGGACGGCTGCTGTTGCTTTTCCCCGGTAGTTGACGGTGACGGTCTCTGTCCCTGCACCTAATGAAATGTTGGTAGCGATGTGTTCCCACCGGTAACCCGCTCCCCGGCTTGGATATGGGCCGGAGGAGCCCCTCTCTGCCCGCAGGCGCTGGCCCTGAGAAACTGGTGCCTTGGCGGTGGCGGTGTCTCTCTCCTACGGTTGGACTGTTGCCTTCAATCGGGACTTAGTTGTTGGGAGACCCGGAGGTCCCCTTCACTGACGGATTTGGCAAATTCACGGCGACTCCTAGCCTTGCCGGGATCCGAAGGCCCCTGCCAATGGTGCTGGCTTCTCTTCGTATACCGTTCCGGTACCGCCGGGCCACCACCCGTCCACGGTCCTTTCGGCAACCTCCGATCAGCCTCTCCTGCAGACGGTCACCGCCGTCTGCTAACCTTGCTGTTTTCAGTCCGGGGCACACACCCGGACCAACTTCAGGCTTTCTCAACTGTCACTTTCTCTTCCACTTTAACTCCTCTCACTTGCTCCTCTACCACTTCTTTCCTCCTTCCACTTCCTCCTCCAAACTCTATCTGCCTGTGTTTTCCCTCCTCCAGGACTGTAAACTCCTCGGTGGGCGGAGCCAACCGCCTGGCCCACCCCCTGGTGTGGACATCAGCCCCTGGAGGAAGGCAACAAGGATTTTTGGTGTAGCTTCGGTGTACCTATCCGGGGTGTAGGGTGTGGTGGTGTTATGACCTGTGACCCCTGGCTTGCCCAGGGCGTCACATTCCCCCTGAGCAAAATGCAGACCGTCCGCGGGCTGCCCGTCCAACACCGGTTTTATTTTTCTGAAAAAGATAAAAAACGGTAACATATACAAGTAGAAGAACATTATCCCACAACGGGAGGCACTTTTCTTAAACGTTACGGTAACGGTTGCGGCTGCCGCTCTCTCCCACCCAAGTAACCTGGCCCCGATGCTGCCCCTAAGAAACAGGCAGCACCCCTTGACCCCAGTCCTGAACCAAGTCACCCGAACAGGATCTGTCCTTCCCCTCCAGAGGGTAGTCACCGGTTCCGGTGGTGGCTGGGCCCCAGCCTGCTCCACTGCGGGCCCTCCCTCCAATCTGCCTCTCCGGAGGCGGTAACGGTTAGCTGCAACACAACATTTTTATTTACAACCCACTAACGTTTGTGGTTGCCCTGCAAGTTCTCGGGCCTGTTCATAGAAGTTTCTATGCATAAACTGTGGATGGTCCCCACGGGGACAACAATGCCGGCAACAGCCGGTTCCAAATCACGGTTGCAGACAATCAGGTTAACCTTCGGTAATCATTTTCATTTTCTTCAAAAACTTTTCAAAACTTTTAAAACACACACATACAGGTGGTCCCAACGGGGACGGTGCAACGGTGCTCCGCTGCCCTTACTCTGAGTCTTCGACATCACCTGAGGGAGGGGGCGCGGCGCTCACACGGGCCTCCTGGCTGCCCCTTAGCTTGGCATCCAGCGCAAACCACCCCCTCTCCCCACAGTGCCGGGTGTACTGTACAAGGTCCCCTGGCATCAAGTTGCGGCCTGGGTGCTCTTCTGGCAGGTGAGCATTCACATCCCGCCGGGCTATAAACACTTCGGCCTCCAGGCCCGGTTCATAAATGAATCCATAACCCCGGCGGACATCAAACCGCCTCACCTGCCCCTCATACAGCGGTCCCCGGACACGGAAGGTCGCTTGTCTCAGGCTCTCCTTCTCTCGTATCGTACGGGCCACCATCTCCGCCTTCCTTCTTTCTCTCTCCTCGATTTCCAGGCCCAACGGTACCAGCTCCCTGTCCCAGTACGGCGCTGCTGTGAGCTCCGGCGCACGGGTCGGGCCCCGCGGGACCTGTTGGACACTGCCCACCGCTCATGATCTGGGCGGCAGGCCCCGCGGTGACTTGGCCTTGGGCGCCGCCTTGCAGCGGCAACCCGGCGCAACCTCAGCCGAGGTGTGGGGGATGGGCACAGGGGCTTTCCTCTGTTGGGCCTTCGGCACGGAGCGGGCTATCGGCTCCGGCTCGGGGACTTTCTCGGGGGACGCCTCCGGTTCGGTTTTCGGGGCTTTCCATGGCAGCACCTCCGGTCGGCTTCGGGCTCCGGCTACAGGCCGATCCGCCTGGGCGGACATGCTGGGTATCGCTACCGGTTGCGGTGGCAGCGGGCCTAGTGGCGGGGTCACGGCTTCCGGGACGGGTGGCGAGGGAGGTAGCAGGGCGAGAGGGTTTAGACCGGGTCCCGCAGCCGCGATGACCGGCCCTTCAAGGGCATCGGGGCGTGGGTCACTCACCCTCCCTTCCTCAGCTTCCTCCTCGCGTCTCCGCACGGCCGCTATAACCTCCGCCATGTCGGTCTCCCACTCCTCCATGAGAAGCTGCATTTTGACCTGCAGCCTCTGGTAGAGCTGCGCGGTCCGGATTTCCACCCACGCCGCGGTTCCAGGCGCGGGGGCTACGGTGCTTCGGCACGGCATCCACATGTTGCTGGCGGCTTCTCCCAGGAACAAGATGGCTGCAGAGTCCTGGCGTCCCTGCCTTTATAGCCGCGGCTACATGCGACCAGTCGCCATTTCGTCCCCCTTAGCCTCTTTCCGGCCCCTCCTCTATCGGGGCGGGGTTTTGGCCTTCGCGCCTCCGCTACTCGAGAAGACGCTCGAGCGGGAACTTTTCGCGCCAAAGATGGCGACTTCCGAAATTTTGCGGCCGGACACCTCCGGCGGTAACAAGGCGCACCTCTACCCAACGGCAGAGCGGTAAGATCCTGTTCGTGACGCCAAGTTGTCGCGGGCGGAGGAGGGGACGCTGCGCTCTCCCACTGCTCGGGTCCGGCTGCCGCTGCTGCTGCGGCCGCTGCTGCTCGGTGGCTCGAGCGATGGGCCGGATCCCGGGGACTCGAGCGGCGCTCCTCGCCCGTGAGTGAAAAGGGGATTGGTTTTGGGGATTTATTGTCCGTGACGCCACCCACGGTTGTGGTGATTGTGTGAACACCACCGCTGCTCTGTATGGGGATCCCGGGAGCGGTGACAGGGAGCAGCTGTGTTGTTATTTCTCCCCTCCGTGGGTAGGGGGTTGGTTGTCCCGGGGCCCCGGTGATGGGGTAGGGATGGATGGCAGGCCGGGTGCGGAGCCTGGTGAGGTGCAGGGTCGCGGGGGCAGCGCTGTGCCGCACGGCACGGTGGTACTCACTCAGCCTGAGACATTGACACAGTTCTCGGTAAAACACACAGCTGGAAAGACGGTTCCCACGGACGGCTGCTGTTGCTTTTCCCCGGTAGTTGACGGTGACGGTCTCTGTCCCTGCACCTAATGAAATGTTGGTAGCGATGGGTTCCCACCGGTAACCCGCTCCCCGGCTTGGATATGGGCCGGAGGAGCCCCTCTCTACCCGCAGGCGCTGGCCCTGAGAAACTGGTGCCTTGGCGATGGCGGTGTCTCTCTCCTACGGTTGGACTGTTGCCTTCAATCGGGACTTAGTTGTTGGGAGACCCGGAGGTCCCCTTCACCGACGGATTTGGCAAATTCACGGCGACTCCTAGCCTTGCCGGGATCCGAAAGGCCCCTGCCAATGGTGCTGGCTTCTCTTCGTATACCGTTCCGGTACCGCCGGGCCACCACCCGTCCACGGTCCTTTCGGCAACCTCCGATCAGCCTCTCCTGCAGACAGTCACCGCCGTCTGCTAACCTTGCTGTTCTCAGTCCGGGGCACACACCCGGACCAACTTCAGGCTTTCTCAACTGTCACTTTCTCTTCCACTTTAACTCCTCTCACTTGCTCCTCTACCACTTCTTTCCTCCTTCCACTTCCTCCTCCAAACTCTATCTGCCTGTGTTTTCCCTCCTCCAGGACTGTGAACTCCTCGGTGGGCGGAGCCAACCGCCTGGCCCACCCCCTGGTGTGGACATCAGCCCCTGGAGGAAGGCAACAAGGACTTTTGGTGTAGCTTCGGTGTACCTATCCGGGGTGTAGGGTGTGGTGGTGTTATGACCTGTGACCCCTGGCTTGCCCAGGGCGTCACACAGTCACCTCCAAAGCTTTAGTCACTATTCTGCTGTTACATCATGTCTTATTCTCCAGTCACCTACAGAGCTGCAGTCACTATTCTGCTGTTACATCATGTCTTATCCTCCAGAGCTGCCGTCACTATTCTATGGTTACATAATGTCTTATCCTCCAGTCACCCCCAGAGCTGTAGTCACTATTCTGATGTTACATCAGGTCTTATCCTCCATTCACTTCCAGAACTGCAGTCACTACTCTGATGTTATATTGTGTCTTACCCTCCAGAGCCGCAGTCATTATTCGGCTGTTACATCGTGTGTTATCCTCCAGTCACCTACAGAGCTGCAGTTACTATTCTGCTGTTACCCCATTGTCCTCCATGTATTAAAATGCACCCCCCATAGTCAATGTATAAGGTATCCCCCATAGTCTTATAGTCCCCTCATATTGTATTATACAGCCCCCATACCGGTTAATGCACCCCCATAGGCCTCTGATCATCGTATACCCATTGATTAAAAAAAATAAACAAGTACTAACCTCTCCTCGTTCCCCCACTGCTCCGGTCAGAGCATCCTGCAGTATCAGTACAGCGGCGTGCAGTACTGACCTCACCACGCTCTGCTGCACTTAGATATCTAACGCAGGCACAAGGGAAGATGACGGATGGAGCGGAGCACTTCATTCCCTCTCTCATCATTGCTTTGTGCGATGACGAGCGAGAGCCCGCGAGCCCCTCTGACTCACAGGTCCCATAGCAGCCATGAGGTCTGCTGCCATTGGCGGTACACTAATGACACACACAGATGCCGGCTGCCTGTCTGTGCGGGCAGGCGGCTGGCTGCCTCTCTGTGCGGGCAGGCGGCCAGGGGCTGCGGTGGCTGTATGGTGCAGACCGGGGTGGCGGGCGTCCCAAATGCTCTGGGTTCAAATGATGGCGCCCGGAGTCAGCGCGTGTGAGCTGGATCTCTTGGCAGAGAGCTCGATCTGCGCACACACCACTTCTGGCTCCATTTCCTTGAAGCCAGGACCGCCAACAGAGCATCTGGGACACCTACTGCACAGGCCTGCTCCACACAGCCACCGCTGCTTCCGCTGCCACCGCAGCTTCCGCTGCCAGGATAGACCCCACCGCTGCCAAGGCAGACCCCACCAGCATCGCCCCTGCCTCCTGTGACTCCACTCCAGCACCGTTGCCGACCCCCTCCGGTAAGACAACACCGGAGTATACGGTGCCTTGCGAAAGTATTCAGTTCCCTTGAATTTTTCAATCTTTTCCCACATTTCAGGCTTCAAACATAAAGATAAAAATTTTAATGTTATGGTGAAGAATCAACAACAAGTGGGACACAATTGTGAAGTTGAACTAAATGTATTGCTTATTTTAAACTTTAAAATAAAACAACACACGAAAATTGGGGCGTGCAATATTATTCAGCCCCTTTACTTTCAGTGCAGCAAACTCACTCCAGAAGTTCATCGAGGATCTCTGAATGATCCAATGTTGTCCTAAATGACTGATGATGATAAATATAATCCACCTGTGTGTCAAGTCTCTGTATAAATGCACCTGCTCTGTGATAGTCTCAGTGTTCTGTTTAAAGGCCAGATAGCATCATGAAGACCAAGGAACACAACAGGCAGATCCGTGATACTGTTGTGGAGAAGTTTAAAGCTGGATTTGGTTACAAAAAGATTTCCAAAACTTAAAACATCCCAAGGAGCACTGTGCAAGCGATCATATTGAAATGGAAGGAGTATCATAGCACTGCAAATCTACCAAGACCCGGCCGTCCATCCAAACTTTCATCTCAAACAAGGAGAAGACTGATCAGAGATGCAGCAAAGAGGCCCATGATCACTCTGGATGAACTGCAGAGATCTACAGCTGAGGTGGGAGAGTCTGTCCATAGGACAACAATCAAACGTATCCAGGTGTTAGAATAGAACAATCCAAACATAAATTCAATCGGGAATCTGTGGAAAGAGCAGAAAACTGCTGTTCACAAACGCCTCCATCCAACCTCACTCAGCTCCAGCTGTTTGCAAAGGAAGAATGGGCAAGAATTTCAGTCTCTCGATGTGCAAAACTGATAGAGACATACCCCAAGCGACTTGCAGCTGTGATCACAGCAAAAGGTGGCGCTATAAAGTATTAACTTAAAGGAGCCGAATAATATTGCACGCCCCACTTTTCAGTAATTTCTTTTTTACAAAAGTTTAAAATAAGCAATAAATTTCATTCAACTTCACAATTGTGTCCCACTTGTTGATTCTTCACCATAACATTAACATTTTTATCTTTATGTTTGAAACCTGAAATGTGGGAAAAAGTTGAAAAATTAAAGGGAGCTAACTGCTTTCGCAAGGCACTGTAAGACGGACCCCATTTTTTTTTTACCTTTTTCTATCTTTAAATTTGGTATGCGTCTTATAAAACGAAAAATACAGTGTGTGTATATATATATATATATATATATATATATATATATAAAATGTAGAAATTCTTGCAATTTTTTTAAGCAAGCGTGTACATTAATGAGAAACAAATGAACTTTTTTGAATTTACCAAATGGCTGCAATGAAACAAGGAGTGAAAAATGTAAAGCATCTAAATATATACTGTATATACACACAGGGATTATAGATGCGTACACACAGACGTTCATATACAGGAATTATACAGTGTGCTCACCCATATCCTGCCAACCGCCATTAACTTGAGAACGGCGGCAGTTATAGGCATAGAAGTGGTATCTAGGTACAGGGCCGGATTATAGGCGGGGCAGGAGCCCAGTGGCCCCCACCAAAAGAGCTTCTAAGGGGGCCCCCACCATACTTGGCACTAGGCACCTGTCAGCATTTTTTTTTTCACACCCTCTCCCCCTCCGTAAAGACAGTCTAATAAATCAGCTGTGTTTTCGGGGGGGGGGGGGGTGGCACCGCTATTTATTTGCATCTGCGTCTTTAAGACGCAGAAACAAACTGCGGGCACAGGACGCTGATTGACCTCGGAAGTACCAGCGGCCGCTTGAACTTCCGGGGTCAGAGGTGTGCTAATGCTCCCTGCTATGTGCTGCGGCCGTACCTAGAAGCAGGGGCACGGTGTGGTGGGCCGCTGTCTGCTGTCCCCGCTGCGCTCCTTACATGCCAGGCACACTAGCAGGAGCAGGAGGCAGCGCGCTGTGCCGGCTCTGCTGTGTGCCGGCTCTGCTGTGTGCCGGCTCTGCTGTGTGCCGGCTCTGCTGTGTGCCGGCATGTACACTGCAGAGGAGCGCAGCAGAGCCGATGACCGCAGCTTCCTGTTTCCGTTCCTATTCAAATGTATTTGCGTCTTTCAGACGTAAATACATTTGAACAGCGCGCCGGGACCCGGCCCCGCCCCCGACGTGCAGCAACGTGATGAGATCAGCACCTTGCTGACGTCATCACAGTGCTGCCGGCGCCACACTGGGGACATGAGGAAGCGAGCGCTCCATGAAGGAGCTGAAGACACAAGTGTAATTAATGGGGATGAGTGAGGAGGGGCAGAGGACACAACGGGGAACATTTGTGAAGGAACACAGCTCTGTGACAGGCAGAGGAGGAGCACTGTATTCCGAGGGAGGGAGGCAGGAGTGTGTAGGGATGGAGCAGTGTAATTTGTGTGTGTAGGGGGTGATGAGGGTTGTATTGTGTGTGGGGGGAGGGGTAATGGAGGGTGCATTGTATTGTGTGTGGGGGGAGGGGTAATGGAGGGTGCATTGTATTGTGTGTGGAGGGAGGGGTAATGGAGGGTGCACTGTATTGTGTGTGGGGGGGAGGGGTAATGGAGGGTGTATTGTGTGTGGGGGGAGAGGTCATGAGGGGTGCATTGTATTGTGTGTGTGTGGGGAGAGGGGTAATGGGTGCATTGTATTGTGTGTGGGGAGAGGGGTAATGGGGGGTGCATTGTATTGTGTGTGGGGAGAGGGGTAATGGGGGGTGCATTGTATTGTGTGTGGGGAGAGGGGTAATGTGTGTGGGGGGAGGGGTAATGGGGGTGCATTGTAATTGTGTGTGTAGGGGAAGGGGTAATGGGGGTGTATTGTAGTGTGTGTGTGTGTGGGGAGGGGTAATGGGGGGTGCATTGTATTGTGTGTGGGGAGGGGTAATGGGGGGTGCATTGTATTGTGTGTGTGGGGAGGGGTAATGGGGGGTGCATTGTATTGTGTGTGTGGGGAGGGGTAATGGGGGGTGCATTGTATTGTGTGTGGGGAGGGGTAATGGGGGGTGCATTGTATTGTGTGTGGGGAGGGGTAATGGGGGGTGCATTGTATTGTGTGTGTGTGTGTGTGTGTGTGTGTGGGGGTAATGGGGGGTGCATTGTATTGTGTGTGTGTGTGTGTGTGGGGGGGTAATGGGGGGTGCATTGTATTATGTGTGTGTGTGTGTAGGGGTAATGGGGGGTGTATTGTGTGTGTGTGTGTGTGTGTGTGTAGGGGTAATGGGGGGTGTATTGTGTGTGTGTGTGTAGGGGTAATGGGGGGTGTATTGTGTGTGTGTGTGTGTGTAGGGGTAATGGGGGTTGTATTGTGTGTGCGTGTGTGCGTAGGGGTAATGGGGGGTGCATTGTATTGTGTGCGCGTGTGTGTGTAGGGGTAATGGGGGGTGCATTGTATTGTGTGCGCGTGTGTGTGTAGGGGTAATGGGGGGTGCATTGTATTGTGTGTGGGGAGAGGGGTAATGGGGGGTGCATTGTGTGTGGGGAGAGGGGTAATGGGGGTGCATTGTATTGTGTGTGTGGGGGGGGAGGGGTAATGGGGGTGCATTGTATTGTGTGTGTGTGTGTATGTGTAGGGGGAGGGGTAATGGGGGGTGCATTGTATTGTGTGTGTGTGTGTGGGGGGGTGCATTGTATTGTGTGTGGGGAGGGGTAATGGGGGGTGCATTGTATTGTGTGTGGGGAGGGGTAATGGGGGGTGCATTGTATTGTGTGTGGGGAGGGGTAATGGGGGGTGCATTGTATTGTGTGTGGGGAGGGGTAATGGGGGGTGCATTGTATTGTGTGTGTGTGTGGGTAATGGGGGGTGCATTGTATTGTGTGTGTGTGTGTGTGGGGGTAATGGGGGGTGCATTGTATTGTGTGTGTGGGGGTAATGGGGGGTGCATTGTATTGTGTGTGTGTGGGGGTAATGGGGGGTGCATTGTATTGTGTGTGTGTGGGGGTAATGGGGGGTGCATTGTATTGTGTGTGTGTGGGGGTAATGGGGGGTGCATTGTATTGTGTGTGTGTGTGTAGGGGTAATGGGGGGTGCATTGTATGTGTGTGTGTGTGTGTGTAGGGGTAGTGGGGGTTGTATTGTGTGTGTGTGTGTGTGTGTGTAGGGGTAATGGGGGGTGCATTGTATTGTGTGTGCGTGTGTGTGTAAGGGTAATGGGGGGTGCATTGTATTGTGTGTGCGTGTGTGTGTAGGGGTAATGGGGGGTGCATTGTATTGTGTGTGTGCGTGTGTGTAGGGGTAATGGGGGGTGCATTGTATTGTGTGTGCGTGTGTGTGTAGGGGGTGATGGGGGGTGCATTGTAGTGTGTGTGTGTGTGTGTGTGTGTCAGAGATGTGTGTAAGAAGCAGTACTGTGTGTGTATATATGAATTAGAGCAGTCTGTGTGCCCCCCCCCCCCAGAACTATATGGGTTCCCCAGAGCGCTATGTCACCCATCGCAGTGATGAGTACACCACCAGAGCTGTTTGCCACTCCAGTAATGTCTATGCCCCCTGCCCCTCCTGTAATGTATATATCGTAGCCCCCAGCCCCTCCTGTGATGTATATACAGCAGTGCTGTCAGTGTGCAGTCATGTGTGTTAGTGACAGCCATCGTGAAACAGCCACATGTCCTGAAGGAGTTGGACGGAAACAAGCGGGAGAGGTGAGTGAGGCTGCTGGCGACTTTCCCATATTAATACCTGTAAGGGCTCATGCGCACGTAACTGCTGAATATTCTGCAGCGATTTGACAGCACATGTGCGCGTCAAGTCGCTGCAGAAACACTGCATAATGGATGCAGTTTTTCTGTACAAAAAAAGCCGATTTCATGCGCTCTGGCTGCTGCCCCCACCATAGACAGAGCGGGAGCTGCATCCAGAACGCACGGAATAATTGACATGCTCATTTTATGAACGCACGGATTTGGGTCAACATTTTAGCATCCAAATCGCTGCGTTCATAAAAGCAATGGGTGCACGTATCATGCACAATCTACATAGATTGTATAGGGGACGCAGGACGCATGCATTTACACTGCAGTGCTATACGCAGCGTAAATGCATGGAATTACACAACGTGCGCACGAGCCCTAATGCGTCTGTGTCTGCATGTATGTCAGTGTATATAACTGTGCATATATTTGTCTGTTTATATGTATTTTTCTGAATTTGTCTTCAAATATGTATATATACGCATGCCTGTATGTGTGTGTGCGTGTCTGTGTGTGGATGGGGCCCACTGAGACTCACCCGGAGGCCACAAAACCCTGGAGCTGGCCCTGGCTGCCTTAACATTGGGATCAATAAAAAATATGTGACAAAAGCGGGCTTTACACGCTACAATATATCTAACGATGTCTCGGCGGGGTCACGTCGTAAGTGACGCACATCCGGCATCGTTAGTGATATTGTAGTGTGTGACAGCTACGTGCGACCCTGATTGTGCGTTAAAACGTTGATTGCATACACGTCGTTCATTTTCTAAAAATTGAACGTCTGGTTGTTCATCGTTCTTGAGGCAGCACACATCGCTCCATGTGACACCCCGGGAATGATGAACACAGCTTACCTGTGTCCCGCCGGCAATGTGGAAGGAAGGAGGTGGGCGGGATGTTTACGTCCCGCTCATCTCCGCCCCTCCGCTTCTATTGGCCGGCCGCTGTGTGACGTCCCTTTCACTTCAGGAAGTGGATGTTCGCCGCCCACAGCGAGGTCATTTGGAAGGTAAGTACGTGTGACGGGGGTTAATCGTTTATGCGACACGGGCAACAAATTGCCTGTTCCGCACATACGATGGGGGCGTGTGCGATCGCATACGAGATCGAAATGTGTAAAGCAGCCTTAACTCTACTTTCTGTGTGTAAGTGGACAGCTGTGATTTATCCTGGACTGTGTCTGTATTGTAGTACTGTAAATCTGAATGTGGCAGAACAGGAAAAGATAAATGTTCATTGGATTTATATCTAAATGCTACGGTTCGTGCTCTACTGTTATGGCTAAAAATGTTAACGTTATGGGGCCCCCACCAGATTTTCTGCCCAGGGGCCCCCACCAACCTTAATCTGGCCCTGTCTAGGTATAGTAAAGTAGCCATCTGCATCAAAATCCGCAGCTTTCCCCCGGAATCCGCACCTTTTCATAGGTGCGAATTTGATGCGGATTTGACGCGGATTTTGATGCAGATTTTGAGATTTTTTTTTAATTCAATTGAATAGGCAAAATCCGCACGAAAATCCGCAACAATAATTGACATGCTGCAGATTTTTCCACACGAAAATCAGCACGATTTCCGTTGTGGAAAAATCCGCAGCGTGGGCACAGCATTTCCCAAATGCCATAGAAATGGCTGGGGAATAGCTGTGCTGCAGATTTCTGGAAAATCCGCTGCTTTTCCGTGAGAAATCTGCGGCAAAATCCGCGCATTTTCCGCAGCGTGGGCACATAGCCTAAGTCTCCTGGGAAGTGGAGGGTCTGCTTTTTTGGGGGGTAAACTTACCCCCAGACCGTGTTTCTCCAAGAATAAGACCTCCTCCAAAAATAAGCCCTAGTGCTTTTTTGGGGTGCAAAAAAAATATAAGACAGTGTCTTATTTTTGGAAAAATACAATAGGTGTATAGAGGCCCATTTCCAACAAGCACCACTCCAGTGTTTTAATGGTACATTGTATTTGCTAATTGTGTTATAAGGCTAATGGATGTTTAGAAATCCCTTGAAAACCCTTGTGCAAGTATGTTAGCACAGCTGAAAGTAGTTTTGCTGATTAGAGAAGCTATAAAACTTTGAGCTAGTTGAGAATCTGGAGCATTACATTAGTTGGTTCCATTAAACTCTCAAAATGGCAAGAAAAAGAGAATTTTCATGTAAAACTCGACAGTCTATTCTTGTTTTTAGAAATGAAGGAAATTCCATGCGAGAAATTGCCAAGAAACTGAAGATTAACGTACAACGGTGTGTACTACTCCCTTCAGAAGAGGGGAAAACAGGCTCTAACCAGAGTAGAAAGAGAAGTGGGAGGCCCCGGTGCACAACTGAGCAACAAGACAAGTACATTAGTGTCTCTAGTTTGCGAAATAGACGCCTCACAGGTCTTCAACGGCAGCTTCATTAAATAGTACCCGCAAAACGCCAGTGTCAACGTCTACATTGAAGAGGCGACTCTGGGATGCTGGCCTTCAGGGCAGAGTGGCAAAGAAAAAGCCATATCTGAGACTGGCTAATAAAAGGAAAAGATTAATATGGGCAAAAGAACACAGACATTGGACAGAGGAAGATTGGAAAAAAGTGTTATGGACAGCCGAATCAAAGTTTGAGTTGTTTGGATCACACAAAAGAACATTTGTGAGACGCAGAACTACTGAAAAGATGCTGGAAGAGTGCCTGACACCATCTGTCAAGCGTGGCGGAGGTATTGTGATGGTCTGTGGTTGCTTTGGTGCTGGTAAAGTGGGAGATTTGTACAAGGTAAAAGGTATTTTGAATAAGGAAGGCTATCACTCCATTTTGCAATGCCATGACATACTCTGTGGACAGTGCTTGATTGGAGCCAATTTCATCCTACAACAGGACAATGACCCAAAGCACACCTCCGAATTATGCATGAACTATTTAGGGAAGAAGCAGGCAGCTACTATTCTATCTGTAATGGAGTGGCCAGCCCAGTCACCAGATCTCAACCCTATTGAGATGTTGTGGGAGCTGCTTGACCGTATGGTACGCAAAAAGTGCCCATCAAGCCAATCCAACTTGTGGGAGGGGGGAAGCATGGGGTGAAATATCTCCAGATTACCTCAGCAAATTAACAGCTAGAATGCCAAGGGTCTGTAAAGCTGGGATTGCTACAAAGGAGCATTCTGTGCCGAAAGCAAAGTTTGAAGGAGAAAATTATTATTTCAAGTAAAAATCATTATTTCTAACCTCGTCACTGTCTGGACCAGGGGTGGGCAATTAATTTTCCCATGGGGCCGCATGAGAAGTTGGGGTGGTTTTAGAGGGCCGGACTAATATAATTAACTCGGTTCTACTATATATATATATATATATATATATATATATATATATATATATATATATATATATATATACATATATACACACACACGCATATATACTGTGTGTGTATATAATATATATACACATACACACAATGTATACATACACACATAATCCCCATATACTACATCACTACACCCGCCACATACTACACCTGTAATATACATCCCTATACACTATGTAACGCCTGGTCCCACCAGACCCCGGGGGGGGAGCTCTCCCTCACATCTGCCCAGTCCCAGCATGGCTCCCACGTGCACTCCTGCCCCCACTCCCAGGCAGCGAAGGCTTTCCTCTTACCGGCCCCATGGCATACCTCCCAACTTTTCAAGAAAGGAAAGAGGGAGAAAGTATGCGGCGCGCTTAAATTTTGACCACACCCCTAGCCACACCCCTAGCCACACCCATTTGGCAGTAAGGGTCATTCAGCAGATGTCCCGGACTGTTCATTCATATTTATAGCAGTCAGAATTTTTTTATATTTCTGTGTCACTATATGACATAACTATCTTCTCTGTTTTTTCCATTTTTGCTGCATTTTTTCTGCCTTTTCTCCATTATTTAATGCGTTTTGGTTCAGATGTGAATCTGTGTTTTTAAGTGTTTTTATTGTACAGAGAAGCTTTTTCCCGCATTTTTTTAAGCTTCATATAGAAACCTCTAGAGACTTCAGCGGCGTCTTTTCATGGAATCACATCCACTTTACTTGGACAATTAAACACAGCAGAATAAATGTGCAAAGAAACAGCAGAAAAAAATGCAGCATATACACTACATGTGAATATGGACTAATTGTCCAAGCAAAGTGGATGAGACGTCCTGAAATCTCCGCCCCTGGTGCGTGGAAAGACGCCGCTGAACTGTGCGGATTTGGTGTTTCTTTCTTTATAAGCTTCAGGATTCACATCAGCAACAAACATGTATCAAATAAGGGGGACAATGTATAAAAAATACCGCAAACACGCAATAATCAGAGAACATTGTTATTGCACTCGTGGCGCGGACACCTTCAGAAAAAATGCAGCATTTACGCTATGTGTGAACACGGCCTCAGTAATCCATTTTTATTACATTTTTTATGGGTTTAAATAAAGAAAAATAATAAATTGCGCCTTTTTTTCCCGCCATTTACCGATCCCCATAAATAATCTGATCGCTGTGTTGTTCAGGTCATTACAATTACAGGGACACCAAATATGTCCATGTTATTTGCTGATTTGTGTTGTTTATTATTTTATAAAAAAGTGTAAAAAAATTACATTCTATTTTTTTTATTATTTTTAGTAACTTTATTAGAAGAAAAAAAAAATCCTCTTTTCCTCTCCCTCTAGAATACAGGACACAGAGATGCTGCTCTGTACAATGTAGCTGTGTCCTGTGTAATCTGCTGTGTAAGAGGCTCAACAGCTAGAGCAGCTAGGAAAGCCAGGAGGTTGCTGGACACAAGTTTTGAACTTTGCTGGTTTGAATCCAAGATGGTGAAGATAAAAAAAAAAAAATTGTATTTGTATTTTTTTCCTCATTTCTTTATAGTAGTTTTATGGGAACAAATTAATCTGACTCTTTCACCTACATTGAGATACAGTATTTATCTATCTATCTATCTATCTATATCTATCCCTCTATCTATCTATTTCTATCCCTCTATCTATCTATCTATCTATGATTCTATCTATCTATCTATCTATCTATCTATCTATATCTATCCCTCTATCTATCTATTTCTATCCCTCTATCTATCTATCTATCTATCTATCTATCTATCTATCTATCTCTATCCCTCTATCTATCTATCTATGATTCTATCTCTCTATCTATGATTCTGTCTATGATTCTATCTCTATCTATCTATTATCTGTCGTGTATCTATATATCCCTCTATCATCCATCCCTCTATCATCCATCCATCCCACTATCATCCATCCATCCCTCCCTCTATCCCTCCCTCTATCTGTCCATGCATCCCTCCCTCTATCCCTCCTTTCATCGCTCTATCCCTCTATTCATCCCTCCTTCTATCCCTCCATTCATCCCTCTATCATCCATCCATCCCTCCCTCTATCCCTCCATTCATCCCCCCATTCATCCCTCTATCATCCATCCATCCCTGCCTCTATCCCTCCATTCATCCCTCTATCCCTCCCTCTATCCCTCCATTCATCCATCCATCCATCCCTCCCTCTATCCCTCCATTCATCCCTCCATTCATCCATCCCTCCATCTATCTTTGCAGCTGAATAATCTGCTTCTGGTGTCTCACCTGCAGTATAGAGGTCAAGTTAACAAAATCTTCCTATTGGTTTCAATACAGGCAGTAGCTCAGTGGTAAAGCTGCTGCCTTTGAAACAATGAACTCACAGTTCCACGAGTTCGAGTCCCGGCCGCCCCGAAAGTCCAGAGCCGATGATAATTTAATTTATTCACTCCACTGAGGGGAGGAGCCAGGACATCAGCTGTGAGCCGCGGGAGTGCGGGACAGACCTGAAAAATCGTGACAGTCCCGCAGAATCCGGGACGGTTGGGAGGTATGCCATGGCTCTGCAGACGCTGCTCCCACTCCTAGGCCTGCTGCAGTCTCCTCCTCACACAGAATTGCTGTAAGTTACTCTAGGCTGCGCGCGAGGCCACGCCCCCTTTCTTAAAGTGGCATGCCCCATTTTCTGGAAGTGACCTCAGAGGTCACCTGTTGCCTAATAGGTATTTAAGTTCACCTCCCCCGGCAGCAGGCGCCCGAGCAACGCCTCTGTTAGTGCATTGCCAGTGTCCAAATCCGTTTGTGCTATTGTTTGTGATCCGTGCATTTGTTACCTGATTCTAATCCTGTGTCTCACCGTAGTGCCATCTATACCATTGCGGCTGTGGACGTCACCACTTATACCTACCGTGGACGTCACCGTGCCATACCTGCCGTGGACACTATCCATACATACCCGCAGTGGACGTCACCGCTCATACCGACAGTGGACGTCACCGTGCCCTACCTGCTGTGGACATTATCTGTACCGTATCTGCTGTGGACATCACCTGCTGTGAACATCTCCGGTGCCGTTTCCGTGTTCTGCCGGCTGTGGACGTCACAACCTTGCTACACCTGGCCCTACAGAGACTCCTACTACCGGTTCCTGGCCGCCGTGCATTTAGGCCTTCTGGGGAGGCGCCGCACAGTCCCTGTATAGGGGTTCGCTGCTGGTCGCCTTCTCGGGGGAGTCCGGTGCACGGTCCAGTGGGTCCACCTCCGGCCGCTCGCCGCTCCTCGGTGAGCGTAACACACTACACCTGTAATAAACTACACCTCTATATACTATACCACTATATACTACATCACTACACGCCTACATACACCTGTAATATACTACATCACTATATACTACACCTGTAATAAACTGCACCACTACATCACTATATACTACACTTGTATTATACTACACCACTACACCCCTATATACACCTGTATTATACTACACCACTACACCCCTATATACACCTGTATTATACTACACCACTACACCCCTATACACACCTGTATTATACTACACTCCTATATACTACACCTGTATTATACTACAGCACTACACCCCTATATACACCTGTATTATACTACACCCCTATATACACCTGTATTATACTACACTCCTATATACACCTGTATTATACTACACCACTATATACACCTGTATTATACTACACCACTATATACACCTGTATTATACTACACCACTATATACACCTGTATTATACTACACCACTATATACACCTGTATTATACTACACCCCTATATACACCTGTATTATACTGCACCACTATATACTACACCTGTATTATACTACACCATTATATACACCTGTATTATACTACACCCCTATATACACCTGTATTATACTACACCACTATATACTACACCTGTATTATACTACACCCCTATATACACCTCTATATACACACCTGTATTATACAGGTGTATATAGGGGTGTAGTATAATACAGGTATATATAGGGGTGTAGTGGTGTAGTATAATACAGGTGTATATAGGGGTGTAGTGGTGTAGTATAATACAGGTGTATATAGGGGTGTAGTGGTGTAGTATAATACAGGTGTATATAGGGGTGTAGTATAATACAGGTGTATATAGGGGTGTAGTATAATACAGGTATATATAGACCCCTATATACACCTGCATTATACTACACCACTACACCCCTATAAAACTACACCACTATACCCCCCCATATACCACACCTGTAAAACTACATTCCCATATACTACACCACTACACCCCAAATATTTGTGAACAGTTACCCCCCATTGTCCCCGCAGGTCACTAGTAACCACTCACCTCTCTTCTAATTGTTCCCTCCTCAGGCACCTCCGTATGAGTCCCCCGCTGAGCGGCTTCTCTTTCACATGCCCAGGCTGCGCCGACGATGTATTCCTAGGAGCCGCTGCCTCTCTCTGTACAGGCCCCAGCCACTGCAGCATCTTCTGCTGCCGGGCGGGAACTTTTCAAATGACACACGCGCGCCGTACTGACGATATCAGGGCGCGCGTGTGTCACAGAAAAAGGTGCCGGACAGGGAACAGAGGAGAGATTCCTGCGTTCCGCTGCCTGCACTGACTGTACGGAGCTGCAGGATCTGTCCTCTGTTTCCTACCCGGCACGCAGCGTGTGATGAGGGCAATCTGACCACGGGCCTCCTGGAGCCTGGAGCTCCGGACAACAGGTCAGATTGCCCTCATCACTGACCGGCCAGCAAGGACGCCCTGAGCCAGGCGGGCCGGTCACAGAGAGTAGGCGGGCCGGACGTGGCCCGCGGGCCGCCCCTTGCCCAGGTCTGGTCTGGACTATATTTTCTATTCATTATGCAGCTCATCTGATAAATAAAAGTATGATTTTTCATGGAAAAGACAAAATTGTCTGGGTGACCCCAAACTTTTGAACTGTAGTATATACAGTGTAGATATATATATATATATATATATATATATAGTTATATGAAAAAGTTTGGGCACCCCTATTAATGTGAACCTTTTTTCTTTATAACAATTTGGGTTTTTGCAACAGCTATTTCAGTTTTATATATCTAATAACTGATGGACTGAGTAATATTTCTGGTTTGAAATGAGGTTTATTGTACTAACAGAAAATGTGCAATCTGCATTTAAACAAAATTTGATAGGTGCATAAGTATGGGCACCACAACATACAAGTGACATTAATATTTTATAGATCCTCCTTTTGCAAAAATAACAGCCTCTAGTCGCTTCCTGTAGCTTTTAATGAGTTCCTGGATCCTGGATGGAGGTATATTTCACCATTCCTGTTTACAAAACAATTCCAGTTTAGTTAAGTTTGATGGTCGCCGAGCATGGACAGCACGCTTCAAATCATCCCACAGATTTTCAATGATATTCAGGTCTGGGGACTGGGATGGCCATTCCAGAACATTGTAATTGTTCCTCTGCATGAATGCCTGAGTAGATTTGCAGTGGTGTTTTGGATCATTGTCTTGCTGAAATATCCATCACCTGCGTAACATCAACTTCGTCACTGATTCTTGCACATTATTGTCAAGAATCTGCTGATACTGAGTTGAATCCATGCGACCCTCAACTTTAACAAGATTCCCGGTGCCGGCATTGGCCACACAGCCCCAAAGCATGAAGGAACCTCCACCAAATTTCACTGTGGGTAGCAAGTGCTTTTCTTGGAAAGCCGTGTTTTTTTGCCTCCATGCATAATGCCTTTTTGTATGACCAAACAACTCAATCTTTGTTTCATCAGTCCACAGGACCTTCTTCCAAAATGTAACTGGCTTGTCCAAATGTGCTTTTGCATACCTCAGGCGACTCTGTTTGTGGCGTGTTTGCAGAAATGGCTTCTTTCGCATCACTCTCCCATACAGCTTCTCCTTGTGCAAAGTGCGCTGTATTGTTGACCGATGCACATTGACACCATCTGCAGCAAGATGATGCTGCAGGTCTTTGGAGGTGGTCTGTGGATTGTCCTTGACTGTTCTAACCATTCTTCTTCTCTGCCTTTCTGATATTTTTCTTGGCCTGCCACTCCTGGGCTTAACAAGAACTGTACCTGTGTTCTTCCATTTCCTTACTATGTTCCTCACAGTGGAAACTGACAGTTTAAATCTCTGAGACAATTTTTTGTATCCTTCCCCTGAACAACTATGTTGAATAATCTTTGTTTTAAGATCATTTGAGAGTTGTTTTGAGGAGCCCATGATGCCACTCTTCATAGGAGTTTCAAATAGGAGAACAATTTGCAAGTATCCACCTTAAATACCTTTTCTCATGATTGAATACACCTGCCTATGAAGTTCAAAGCTCAATGAGGTTATAAAACCAATTTAGTGCTTTAGTAAGTCAGTAAAAAGTAGTTAGGAGTGTTCAAATCAAGAAATTGATAAGGGTGCCCATACTTATGCGCCTGTCAAATTTTGTTTAAATGCAGATTGCACATTTTCTGTTAGTACAATAAACCTCATTTCAATTCAGAAACATTAAGTCCATCATTTATTAGATATATGAAACTGAAATAGCTGTTGCAAAAACCCAAATTGTTATAAAGAAAAAAGTTTAACATTAATAGGGGTGCCCAAACATTTTCATATGACTGTATATATATAATTGCCCTATTCTGTCACTCAATCTGTCTGTCCAAGAAATGACGTCATACGCTCTGAAACCACCTAAACCACGTCCACACAGCTCCAACAGGCCGAACACCGCCACACACCCACCCCTCACTCCACCTCACCCAATCAGCAGCGGCCCTGCATCACACCCCCCACACACCCACACCTTTCTCTACCCACACCCAATCAGCAGTGACAACCGCTCAATTAGGACATGCCCACTCGCCGAAACCCTGACAACGCCATGACGGAGTCGGCAGACAGGTACAAGGGACACCGCCATGGAAGCTCCCTACACCCGACGCGACGGAGCACAGGTAGGGCATTTTCACACTTACCACCCCTATCATCACTGCACACAACCCGCCACTACCGCTCCCATCATCATCACCACACACACCCCTGCACTACAGCACTCATCATCACTGCACACACACAAGCACTACCGCCCCGATCACCGTACACACACGCAGGCACTACCACCCCTATCATCACCGCACACACCCCGGCACTACCGCACCCATCATCACCGCGCACATGCAGGCATTACATCAGTGACGTCCCCGCTGACAGTGCGACTCACTTCAGTTGCTGCGTGGAGCTCACAGGAGAGGCGGTGTTCTACTGACACACCTGTCAGCTTCATGTAGCAGAGATGAAAGTGTCGTGGGACCTCTGTAGATTACGTCAGATCTGGAGGGCTATTTGGGGGTTTAATAAAGTGGTGAAAGAGTTTTTTTTTTGTCTTTTATTCCAAATAAAGGATTTTTTTCTGGTGTATGTGTTTATTTCCTTTAACTTACAGGTTAATCATGGAAGGTATCTCGGGGAGAGACGTCTGCCATGATTAAACTAGGACTTAGTGACAGCTATGGGTTGCCATTAACTCCTTATTACCCCGAATGCCACCGCACCAGGGCAATTTGGGAGCAGCCAGGTAAAGTCCCGGGACTGTCTCATCTAATACTGTCTCATCTAATGGATGCGGCAATTCCGGGCGGCTGCTGGCTGATATTTTTAGGCTGGGGGGCTCCCCATAATGTGGGGCTCCCCATCCTGAGAATACCAGCCTTCAGCCATGTGGCTTTATTTTGGCTGGTATCAAAATTAGGGGGAACCGCACGCCGTTTTTTTTCAATTAATTATTTATTTATTGTACCGCACGACATAGACCCGCCCACTGGCGGCTGTGATTGGTTGCAGTGAGACAGCTGTCACTCAGCGTGGGGGCATGTCTGACTGCAACCAATCATAGGCGCCGGTGGGCAGGGGAAGCAGGGAATACAGATGGAATAATGAGCGGCCGGCATTTTCAAAAGCAGGAGAAGCCCCTAGAGCAGTGTGACAGCCGTGCAGCGCCACGCCAGTGATCGGTGAGTATGAGAGAGGGGGGAGAGAGACCAGGAGTGATTTTAAACGATTTAGATCGTTATGCTGGGCATGCTGAGCATGCGCAGTAGAACATGACGGAATCCGTCGGCGGATTCCGCCGCTTAGTTCATTGCGGTGGAATCCGCCCCCATTGACAATCATTAGACACCTTTGCGTATTCTAATGGAAACGGTCAAGGTGCGTTATTTTAATGACCCAAACAATGCTACATGCAGCGTTCCCTCAGCCTGACGCTGCGTCAAAATAACGACTCAGCATCGTCCAGCGGATGCAACGCAGGCACTTGCGTTACGGTGTGTTGTCAATACAAGTTTATGGAGTGCGTTAATGTACTGCGCTATTCTCCATAGCGGCGGATTGCGCTGAACGTAAGTGTGAAAGCGCCCTAAGCCCCGACCCACAGGAGGCCCCAAAGTGCAGTTCAGTGACCCAACTACGCCACAGAGACACAGAGGGACTGGAGGAGACGCAGCTGCGGCATCGCATGGCTTTCCCGCGCCACAGAGACACAGAGGATGGACGGGGACCGGAGGAGACACAACTGCGGCATCGCAGGCCTTCTCCGCGCCACAGAGACACACAGAGGGACGGGGACCGGAGGAGACGCAGCTGCGGCGCACTAGGAACCCAACTCTCCGGGACTCAGCTCTCCCACTAACCAACGATAAATGCAGGGGAAGCACATGGCTACTTAAATATTAACACTGCTCTGAATGTTAAGGAGCCGCTCATTACTATTCATGAGCGGCTACTTAACATTCTCTGCAGTGTTAATATTTAAGTAGCCATGTGCTTCCCCTGCAGTCGGTGTTTAGTGTGAGAGCTGCATCCCGAAGTGCCAATGAGCCAATCATTACTATTCATGGCCAGCGGGAAATGAATCCACACGCACACACACACACCACGACTCTCACACAGTCCAACAAACACACACACACCGACACACACAAACCACCACACACACACACCGCCGCGCACACACACACACACACACAACAACCCCGCTCATATCAAACGCGCCCCCCCACACAAACACAACCACCCACACACGGGCGCACACACACACACACAGCCGCACACAAACATCCCCGCACACACACATCGCCCCACAATCACACGGCCCCACTCACACAGACAACACACACATCGCCCCACATACGCACCGCAACACACACACAACGCAATACACACACACCGTGCAACACAAACACCACCCTACACAGAGACCCACATACCAGGATGGGGGCCATACAAGGATGGAGACTATACAAGGATGGGACACAGACCAGGATGCTGCATACACAAGGATCCTGCTTATACCAGCATGGGGCCACATACAAGCATCAACCCACATATCAGGATGGTGGCCATACAAGGATGGAGACTATATCCGGATTGGTATTTACTTCTTCATGTTAAACATTCACAATTTTTAAACAATAAAATTTATCTTTGACAAAAAATATATTAAGTCTTTCTTCCATTATTAGTCAAAAATCATACATTAACTACACAATAAATTCTAGAATACCCGATGCGTTAGAATCGGGCCACTATATATATATATATATATATATATATATATATATACAGGGCCGTATTTGGGGTTTTTGCTGCCCTAGGCACTGTCAGTGGTGGCGCCCCCTTCTGATCAGTCAGATTACGGGTATGTGCACACAGCTTTTTTTTTTTCAGACAGATCTGCCCTATAACCCGCCCAAAAAACCCAAACTCTAAATATTAAAGAAATGAACTCATACACTGCAATGTAAAACGACTTGCTGTCCATATGTTCAGTCTTTGGAGTTTTTTTTAAGCGCGTCAGGTTTCCTCAGACATGAAGCGGCTGACAGTGACCGGTCCATTATATGGCGCCTGCTGCTTGGATGCCGCTTACTAGTTGTGACCGGCCATTATATGGCGCTTGCTGCTTGGATGCCGCTTACTAGTTGTGACCGGCCATTATATAGCGGCTTCTGCTTGGATCCTGGTTACTAGTTGTGACCGGTGCATTATATGGCGGCTGCTGCTTGGATGTCGCTTACTAGTTGTGACCGGCCATTATATGGCGGCTTCTGCTTGGATGCTGGTTACTAGTTGTGACCGGCCATTATATGGCGCCTGCTGCTTGGATGCTGGTTACTAGTTGTGACCGGCCATTATATGGCGGCTTCTGCTTGGATGCCGCTTACTAGTTCATTTAAAAAATAAGTAAAATCCAGTAGCTAAAGATGTTGGAAAAAACAACCAAGAAGCCACAGCAAAAAAAAAATAAATATTTGCTTCAGGATAAAATGATGATTGTCCTGAAGTGTTTTCTGTCTGAATAATTCCGGGGGTTCACAGACATCTACAAGACGTGTGCACATTCCCTGATAGAGCCCAGAGCCTTCAGATAGTAGTTAAGACCTCCATACACATTAACCTAAAGTTGTGTAAACCCGCCAATATCGACAGGTTCTGCTGATAGCCCAATGTGAACAGGGGCTCTCAATTCTGATTGTCAGGGGAATAAGGATCCAGCATGTCCAATTACGGAGTGTAGATCCTATTATCCTCTAAATGATAAGCTGCTGTCGGAGATGTCCAGCAGCGGCTCTAATAAAGAACACAGAAACAATTGGCAGAATGAGTGCTCCTGTATATGGGAGAGCCGAGCAAGATAGCTGCCGGCCTAAAAATCAGACTATAGTATATGGGGGCTTTAGTCTATTACTTATTCGGCTGACAGACATGCAGATAGCTGTATTTTTAGTCCAGCACGCTGACCCTATGTTTTAGGATCAAGACTGATAAGGTAAAGATTACAACAGCCACATGACTATCACCAGAACCACCATCAGTACAGTAATACATAACTAAAACCACACTAAATACAAGAATACGTAACCAAAACCACAGTTAGTACAGTAATACATCAACAGAACTACTGTCAATACAGTAATATCACCAAAACCACCCTAAATACAATAATACATCACCAAACCCACCCTGAAGACAATACATCACCAAAACCACCATCAGTACATGAATACATTGCCAACTTCACACAGCAATCAAGTGCAGTGTCAGGTTAGACCCATATACATCTATGTATTGCATTAACGTACAACTCTCAGTATGTCCTTAACAATGGTAAGGAGATGCTGGTAGTTGTTACTAGCCATCATTAGACTGTGGACCATATAAGAACCACAATACTGATTAGTCCCAGGCAGTAGACTTAACTTTTGGACGAGATCTTATAGGTTTAGGTCCATTAATTCTGAGGAGATTAGTAGGGCAGAGGTGGGCTCAGTAGGGAGAAGGGGCATCATGGGGTGGGACTTGAGACCCCCACCAATTGCTCAAAAGACCTCTTAAGTGCACAGCTCAGGAGACAGGACTATGAAATTTTACTCCCGGAATCCATTCTGTCTGCATGTTCTGGTTCTGGGAAACACTCGGGGCCACGGTAGTCGGACCCCCAGCGATTGGAAAGTTATTGCCCATCCCAAGGATAGGGGGTAAGTTCCCAATGTGAGAAAACCCCTTTAAAGCAGCATTCACACTGCAGCCAAAGATGGGAAACTGATTTATCTACACAGTGTCCATCACCCGATGCACGAGCAAAAAACTTTCATTCGTCAGGTGAGATGATTTTTAAGCTGACTGAAAGGGAATCTGTCACCCCAAAATGACACCTAGACTGCGGAAATATTTATATGGGGGACATGATCTGTGGAGATATAATCCCACCCATATAGTTCAGCTTAAAAGGAACTAGTCAAGACCTTTAATATTAAACTGCTCCATTGTCCTGATCGTCAGAAAATGTGCATCACTTACATTGCGTCACTAACAAGACATTGGGGGCAGTTAAAAATTGAAAAAGGGTGTAACAGGTTCCCTTTACTGTTCACTGAAAAAGCCACATTTGATATGAAAATGAGGACATTTCTGCGCGGCCTAAGCCTGGTGCATCGATACCACCGAATATAGGAAAATACTAGCCAGGCCTTTGTCTTGATTAATAGTGATCCATTGGTGAGAGTGAGCACCGTAACACCAGATCTCCTGCTGCACCGCACCCAACACTGCGGCACACTCCAAGCGTCAGTGCGGGTGTGCACACAACACAGAAGGAGCACAGCGGCACACTCCAAGCGTCAGTGCATGTGTGCATCCAACACAGGAGGAGCACAGCGGCACACTCCAAGCGTCAGTGCGGGTGTGCATCCAACAAAGGAGGAGCACAGCGGCACACTCCAAGCGTCAGTGCGGGTGTGCATCCAACACAGGAGGAGCACAGCGGCACACTCCAAGCGTCAGTGCATGTGTGCATCCAACACAGGAGGAGCACAGCGGCACACTCCAAGCGTCAGTGCATGTGTGCATCCAACACAGGAGGAGCACAGCGGCACATTCCAAGCGTCAGTGCATGTGTGCATCCAACACAGGAGGAGCACAGTGAGGAGGGGGACACGGCGCTGTGATGTGCTGTCTGCTCACTTCAACAACCTTCCTCATTGAATCGGCAGTCAAATACAGGCAGCAACCAGGTGTCAGAACGTGCCTGCAGTCACATTGCATGCGCACACACGCGGACACTGCAGGCGCACCCAAGCGGACACTGCAGTCACATTGCAGGCGCACCCACGCGGACACTGCAGTCACATTGCATGCACACCCACGCGGACACTGCAGTCACATTGCATGCGGACACTGCAGTCACATTGCATGCGGACACTGCAGTCACATTGCATGCGGACACTGCAGTCACATTGCATGCGGAAACTGCAGTCACATTGCATGCGGAAACTGCAGTCACATTGCATGCGGACACTGCAGTCACATTGCATGCGGACACTGCAGTCACATTGCATGCGGACACTGCAGTCACATTGCATGCGGACACTGCAGTCACATTGCATGCGGACACTGCAGTCACATTGCATGCGGACACTGCAGTCACATTGCATGCGGACACTGCAGTCACATTGCATGCGGAAACTGCAGTCACATTGCATGCGGACACTGCAGTCACATTGCATGCGGACACTGCAGTCACATTGCATGCGGACACTGCAGTCACATTGCACGCGGACACTGCAGTCACATTGCAGGCGCACCCACGCGGACACTGCAGTCACATTGCAGGCGCACCCACGCGGACACTGCAGTCACATTGCAGGCGCACCCACGCGGACACTGCAGTCACATTGCAGGCGCACCCACGCGGACACTGCAGTCACATTGCAGGCACACCCACGCGGACACTGCAGTCACATTGCAGGCACACCCACGCGGACACTGCAGTCACATTGCATGCGCACCCACGCGGACACTGCAGTCACATTGCAGGCGCACCCACGCGGACACTGCAGTCACATTGCAGGCGCACCCACGCGGACACTGCAGTCACATTGCAGGCACACCCACGCGGACACTGCAGTCACATTGCAGGCGCACCCACGCGGACACTTGGAGTGCTACTCTGCTCCTCCAGTGTCAGGACACGTGCAGAAATGCTAAGTGATTTTAGACAGCACTGACTCACCTAAGGACGAGGGACTGTCTTTAATATGCAAATAGGAGGGTGCACATCTGCACCACGACATCGGCCGCACCAGGGGGGACAGAACAGTTTGCATATATATAATATTAAGGTAAAACTGTACATGCCAGAGCGACGTCCCCTATATAATTGTGTCTGCAGATTAATTGGCATTTTGGGAGTAAAAGTAAAATGTCATCGCTCTTAGCAACACATTGTCCTGCGTCTCCCAAGACTCCCCTCTTATTTGGTCTGCTGCAGCACATACTGCAATGGTGCCCGTATAGGGAATCTGTCACCAGGTTTTGCCCCCCATCTGAGAGCAGCATAATGTAGAGACAGAGCCCCTGATTCCAGCAATGTGTCACTTACTGAGCTGTTTGCTGTCATTTTCTCTGCTGCAGATCTCGCAGTTATACAGAGCTCATGAATATGCTGGACTACCTGCAGCACACCAAGTAGTCCTGTAATGATAACTACTGCTGATTAAACAGTGATGTTATCAAAACTACACTAAGCAGCCCAGTAAGTGACAACACTGGAATCAGGATCTCTGCCCCTAAATTATGCTGCTCTCAGATTAGGTGGCAAAAACCTGGTGACAGACTCATAATTCTCCTCACTAAAGAATAACCACCCTAAGTAAGCCCAAGGCTGTGCCCAAGAATAAATAATTGCCCATCACTGAGCTCACAGCACAAAGAATGACCCCACACCGTGTCACTTATAGTATACAGCCTCCACATTCTCTCCTATAACATTTCCACTACACTGCCCCCTCAAATGAAAACCCCCCACTGTCCTCACCACTGAATTATACCCTCCAGACCTTCCTCACTTATGAACTATGACCTCAACTGTCCCCACCTCTCCATGCAGCCCCCACTTCAATGCCCCCCTCATGATGTCCCCACTCTATAATGAGCCTTATGCTTCGCATTCTGTATACCCAGCCCTTCCAGGCTCCTAACTGAGTGCTCCCCATGTTGCCCCTTCTCCATATCAAGCCCCCTCCATACCAAGCCCACCATGGTTTCCCTTCCATACAGAGTACCCCCCATGCTTTCCCATTCTCCATACCATGCCTCCCCCCGTGCTACCCCATTCACCAGACCATGCCTCCCCCCGTGCTACCCCATTCTCCATACCATGCCTCCCCCCGTGCTACCCCATTCACCATACCATGCCTCCCCCCGTGCTACCCCATTCTCCATACCATGCCTCCCCCCGTGCTACCCCATTCTCCATACCATGCCTCCCCCCGTGCTACCCCATTCACCATACCATGCCTCACCCCGTGCTACCCCATTCACCATACCATGCCTCCCCCCGTGCTAACCCATTCACCATACCATGCCTCCCCCCGTGCTACCCCATTCACCATACCATGCCTCCCCCCGTGCTACCCCATTCACCATACCATGCCTCCCCCCGTGCTACCCCATTCACCATACCATGCCTCCCCCCGTGCTACCCCATTCACCATACCATGCCTCTCATTCTCCATACTGTAACTCCCATTCGCTATACTGTCCTCCACCCTCCCTCATTTTCCCTCCCCCCCCCATTTTCCCATTCTGCTCCATCCCCCATGCTGCGCCCCCCCATCCTCCATGTTGCGCCCCCACATCATGCTGCATCCCCCCCATCCTCCATGTTGTGCCCCCACATCATGCTGCATCCCCCCCATCCTCCATGTTGCGCCCCCACATCATGCTGCATCCCCCCCATCCTCCATGTTGCGCCCCCACATCATGTTCCATCCCCCATCCTCCATGTTGCGCCCCCACATCATGTTCCATCCCCCCATCCTCCATGTTGCGCCCCCATATCATGTTCCATCCCCCCATCCTCCATGTTGCACCCCCATATCATGTTCCATCCCCCCATCCTCCATGTTGCGCCCCCATATCATGTTCCATCCCCCCATCCTCCATGTTGCGCCCCCATATCATGTTCCATCCCCCCATCCTCCATGTTGCGCCCCCATATCATGTTCCATCCCCCCATCCTCCATGTTGCGCCCCCATATCATGTTCCATCCCCCCATTCTCCATGTTGCGCCCCCATATCATGTTCCATCCCCCCATCCTCCATGTTGCGCCCCCATATCATGTTCCATCCCCCCATTCTCCATGTTGCGCCCCCATATCATGTTCCATCCCCCCATCCTCCATGTTGCGCCCCCATATCATGTTCCATCCCCCCATCCTCCATGTTGCGCCCCCACATCCTCCGGCATCCCCCGGGTTGCTTGTTCGGCGCTGTCTTCGGCTGTAAAGCGCTTACCTGCTCCAGGCGGCATCTCCGGCGGCTGCACCTCCCGTTCTCCGCGGTGGTGGTGGCGGTGGCAGGATCATCATCTCATCTTCCTCGGCGGCGGCTCCATTTCCCGTCCTCCTCTGCGCGGCGCTGCCTCACGCTCCTGTGACCTCTGCACAGTGAGCGCACGGCAGCACGTCGGGGCGGGGAGCTGATTACAGCTCCTCTGACCCCGGAAGTGCCGGCACGCTCACAGTTTCATTTATAGTCAAGTGTTATAGATGCGACTATAAATGACTGCGGCGCCCCCTCCCTCCTCCAAAAAGGCGCCGGATTTAATAAAGAGTTTGGAGGAGGGAGGAATATTTAAAACATTTTTTTTTTTTTTTTTCAATTTTGGTTTGGGCGCCGCCCCCCTGGAAGGCGCCGCCCCAGGCACGTGCCCTCAAGTGCCTAATGGCAAATACGGCCCTGTATATATATATATATACACATGCAGACATACATACACAGTGATTATATATGTATGCACACAGATATGTACATAGGGATTATATATGTATACACACAGATACAGTATATACACAGGAGTTATATATGTATATATATATATATATATATATACAGACATACATACACAGGTATTATATATGTATACACACTGATATATATACACAGGGATTATATATGTATACACACAGATATATACACACACAGTGATTATATATGTATACACACAGAGATTATATATATATATATATATATATATATATATAAAATCCCTGTGTGTATATACCTGTGTGTATACATATAGAAATCCTGTGTGTATTTATTTGTGAGTGTACATATATAATCCCTTTGTATGTATGTCTGTATGTATACATATACAATCCCTGTGTGTGTATATATCTGTGTGTTTGCAGTACATATATAATCCCTGTGTATACATATATAATCCCGGTGCGTATATATCTGTGTATATACATATATAATCCCTGCGTGTATATAGATCTGCGTGTATACATATATATTCCCTGTGCTTATATATCTATGTGTATACATATATAATCCCTGTGTATACATATATAATCCCTGTGTGTATATATGTGTGTATATACATATATAATCCCTGTGTGTATATATTTGTGTGTATACATATATAATCTGTGTGTATATATCTGTGTGTATGCAGTACATATATATATATATATATATATATATATAAAATCCCTGTGTGTATATATCTGTATATATACATACATAATCTCTGTGTGTATGCATATAATCCCTGTGTGTGTGTGTGTGTGTATAGATCTGTATGTGTATACATATATATTCCCTGTGTGTGCATATCTGTGTGTATACATATATAATCCCTGTGTAAATATATACGGTATGTGTATACATACATAATCCCTGTGTGTATATATATATCCCCATAATCCCTGTGTGTATATATGTGTGTATATACATATATAATCCCTGTGTGTATATATTTGTGTGTATACATATATAATCTGTGTGTATATATCTGTGTGTATGCAGTACATATATATAAAATACCTGTGTGTATATATCTGTATATATACATATATAATCACTGTGTGTATATATCTGTGTGTATGCATATATAATCCCTGTGTGTGTGTGTGTGTGTATAGATCTGTATGTGTATACATATATATTCCCTGTGTGTGCATATCTGTGTGTATACATATATAATCCCTGTGCAAATATATACGGTATGTGTATACATACATAATCCCTGTGTGTATATATTTGTGTGTATACATATATAATCTGTGTGTATATATCTGTGTGTATGCAGTACATATATATATATATATATATATATATATATATAAAATCCCTGAGTATATATCTGTATATATACATATATAATCACTGTGTGTATATATCTGTGTGTATGCATATATAATCCCTGTGTGTGTGTGTGTGTATAGATCTGTATGTGTATACATATATATTCCCTGTGTGTGCATATCTGTGTGTATACATATATAATCCCTGTGTAAATATATACGGTATGTGTATACATACATAATCCCTGTGTGTATATATTAACCCTGTGCGCATGCTCACAGTAAAAAAACGATCCGCTGCACACAAAAAACATTCCATTCAGCGTTGCTCCCGCCTGCCGGTCTGTCAGTAAACGACTGATTCATCACGCAGCGGATGCAACACAGGGCCATCAGTCACAATCCATCGCTAATAGAAGTCTATGGGGAAAAAACGGATTCCTGACAAATATTTTGCGGGATACCGTAATTCCTCAAGGCGACGGATTGTGAGTGATGCAAAACAAGTGTGAACTTAGCCTTAGGCTATGTGCGCACGTTGCGTACAAGCCCTGCAGAAATTTCTGCAGCGATCTGAAGAGCACATGTGCGCTTTAGATCGCTGCAGAAATGTCCGTAGTGAGCGCCGATTCCATGCGCTCTGCCTGCAGCTCCTGCCATAGACAGAGCAGGAGCTGCCGGCAAAGCGCACGGAAGAAGTGACATGTCACTTCTTTTTACGCAGCGCTTCGGCAGTAGCCGAAGCGCTGCGCTCTAAAACGCCACGTGCGCACGGCCCCTGCACAATCTCCATAGACTGTGCAGGGGATGCAGGACGCATGCAGTTACGCTGCGCTACAAAGCGCAGCGTAACTGCATGTATTTACGCAACGTGCGCACATAGCCTTAGGCCCTGTGCGCACTAGAAAATGGAATTCTCTTCAGCAAATTCCGCACCCTCTGAAAGATTACCGCATCTGTGGTAAAAAACCGCAGCAAACCGCACCTGAAAACTGCATGCGGATTTACCGCGGTTTGCCACAAATTTTCCGCAGGTTGTTCCGTGTTTTTTTACCATTATCTATGGCAAAAACTGCAGGTACCTGCGGAAAAGAAGTGACTTGCACAGAAATTCTGCAGCAAACCCTGAAGGGAAAAAGCGCAGTGTGCGCACACCATACCATAGGTTTTGCTGGAGAAGGACTGGAGAAAGGTTAGGAACATTTTCTGCAGCAATTCATACAGCGAAACCGGGCAAATACCGCAGCGTGCGCACAGGGCCTGAAAAGACCAACAGATTGTTTTTCTGCAGCATCAGTCACATCTTGTGCAACTGATTGTAACTGATGCAAAACAAGCAAGTGTGAACTTAGCCTGACCCTAAGACCGGTTTACTCTTCTGAGCTTTTGGGGGGGAAATTATTACTCTGAATTAATGTTTAAGTGTCTATTTGGGGAAAAACTGTGGGGGCTTCAGGAGGCTGTGGCCGAGCACGGCCTTCTTCCTCTCTTTCCCCCTATTAATCCCCGAACCCGTCCTGTTTTCCCTCCTGTCTCTTCTCTCTGCCCCCCCCTTGTTTTACAGTTGATAGAAATGGTACTTACCGTTTTTGAAGTTGTTTTAGTGCTCCTCGGGCCCAGCAGAATCTGGCTCCTGATTGGTCCTCTACTTTAGCTCTGCAGGGGTATATAACCCGTGTGAGGGGGGGAGCAGCCCTCTTCCTTGTGAAGTAGTTGAGAGTTACCTGTCATCTGATAGTTATATCTGTCATTTGAGAGCTATCTGTCATTATCCATCATCTCAGCCTTATCTGAAGATGGCCGCTCGCTTTTCATTGGTGCCAGGGAGCCAGGAGAGGGTCTGCAGGTATCTGCTGCGATCTCACAAGCCTGCCCTGGGCACTGCAGAGAGGCAGGAGGGAGCAGCCCCTAACCGCCTGAGGGGGGCAGAAGCTGGTCCGGTCCCGGAGGCCCACAGTGTCACCAGTGGCTGCCGGGGACACAGACCACCTTGCTGCTGGGAGGACCTTCCATCGTTCTGCAGCCCCTGCGGCTCCAGTGATCGGTGTGAGGAAGGAGGGGATTCCCCCTGGAGTCGGCCGAGGACAGCCATCGCGTGGTGAGTGCACTTATCTTCTGTGTAGTGGAGCCCCTGGTGAGCCGATAAGCCTGTGCAACCATTAACCCTTCCAGCTCTCAGCTTAATGTGGCTTCCGGGGCTGAAAGGGTTAATGTTACCCCAATCCCATTCCCTCTGATTCTTTGCATGTATGGTCCCTGTAATGGCTAACAATCCCCCCTCCAGCCATAACTCCTTTCTTAGTATGTATATATATATATGAGAGCATGTGAGGGCTTGTTTTTGCAGGGCGGCTTGTCCTCTTCACACCAGTCCTTCTGCCCCATGTTGTACTGTGGATATATATATATATATATAAAAAGAGCATGTGAGGGCTTGTTATATGGTAACACTGACCCCGCAGTATGATCCCCAGGTCAGTGCGGGTTTGTAGATACCAAACATGTAGATTGTACGTTCTACACAGCGGCCTGGGCACTTATATACAATATTCTACAATACTGTATATAAGAGCCCACTGGTGGTGGCCGCAGCTCATAGTCACCAAATCTGGGGACAGGTTCCCTTTAAATGTGTACAGGTTCCTCCATCTCCCCACCCCCCACCACCAGAGCTCTCCTGGATATTACATACTGCACTGTATATTACACCATCTAATGTCATTGCGCACAGTACAGCACATATAGTGCTGGTATATCACATATCATACCTTGCCTGTAGCACAGTATGTCATATCCCAGTACTGTATGTGCTATAAAAGACCTGGGCAAAGTGCGGCCCACGGGACACATCCAGCCCTCTGGCTGTTCCAGTCCGGTCCACAGACCGAAACAGGGCTGAAAACTTGCGCGAGCCGGGATGCAGTAACAGTGAATACATGGATGGAGGACGGTGCCCATAGCTCCTTCCACCAATCACTGTGTGCGGGTGACAAAGGGGACGCACTGATGTCACTTTATTGCGTGTTGTGTGTGGAGTCGCTGCACTGAAGACTGGAGCATAGCATCGAGGAGGTGAGGTGTGTGGTGTTTTTTTTTGTGTGAGACTCAATTTAGGGGTGTGAGGGCTTTATGGAGGTTCATACTATAAACAGGGGCTTAACTTTATATAGAGCCTATGTAGAAACTCCTATATAAAGTATGTGTGGCTCATACAGTATATAGGGGCTAGGTGTCGTTTGTACTGTATATAAGGACTATACTGTATATGGGGGCTTTGTGTGACTCATCCTGTATATAGGAGTAGTGATGGTCTTTTTTGGAGATACCTGGTATTGGGTTAAGAAAAACCCAGTTTGTGCACAGCATTGATCCTGGATATTTGCCTGAACGTCGGTCCCCATATAAGTCTATGGGGACCCTAAGCAGGGGCTTAAAGGGGAACCTGTCAGCAGATTTGCTGACTATAATGCCACTTTCACATTGCGTTTTTACCTACGTTCAGTGATCCTGTCGGACATTCCGTCCGTACACCCCTGCAAAATGTGTTTCAGACGCATACGCCGACAGGGCCATTGACTATAATGGAGCAGACGGAGTCAGCGTGTGCTCTGTCGTGCACCATTTCTGGGTGTATACGCTTTCTGCAGGCGGACACCCGGACGCAGTATACCACCTGCAGAAAGCGTATACACCCGAAAATGGTGCAAGACAGAGAGTACGCTGACTCTGCTCCATTATACTCAATGGCCCGTCAGCGCATGCGTCCGAAACACGTTTTGCGGGTGTGTTCAGACAGAAGCTCCGACACGATTACTGAACGGAGGTGAAAGCGGTGTAAGCTTCGACCGCCATCAATGAACTCTTATGGACTGCATTCTAGAATACTGTACATAAGAGCCCAGGCCGCTGTGTAGAACGTAAAAACCTCTTTATAATACCTAGGTGGTGGTCCGGTCCAATGGCTGTTGCTGCTCTTGGTCTGGCACCTCCTCTCTGCTGCGATCTCCGTCCTCCTATCCAGCCCAGGCCGGCATTGTGGTCCTGCGCAGGGGCACTATGATCTGCCCTCAGCAGCGCAGATGAAAGTACTGTAATGCGCAGGCACGAGGAAAGGTAAAAGACCGCATGCGCACTACAATACTTTCATCTGCTCTCAGCAGGGCAGATCAAAGTGCGCATGCGCTGGACCTCAACGCCGGCTAGTGTAGGTGACGTAGGACGTGTCATGCACATGGGCCTCAGAAGGAGGACGGAGATCTCCGCAGAGAGGAGGCACCGGACTGTAGAGCAGCGACTCCCATAGGACCGGACCACCACCTAGGTGAGTATTATAAAAGTGATTTCTATGATCTCCAGAGCGAGCTTGGCTCTAATATATAGCATTCCAGAACACTGAAACGTGAAATGACGGAATCAGGCCACGGATCCGTGGTTTTTACTATCAGTTTCGCCACAATCTGTGCCGGATCCGTCTCATCAGTAACAAAATGCGACTGATGCAAAAAACGGAAAAGTGAAAGCAGCCTTATTGGTCTAAGAAAAACTTCTATCAAAAATACGCAAAGTCCAATCACTTCTATCCGTGTACTACAGCGCAACCTTCTTGTTAGAAATGTTTTTATCTTAAAAAAAACTACACAAAATTAGATGCGCACAAATGATTTCAGCCAGTATCAAGTGCATTATAAAAATGTATTTTGCTACACCGCCAAGATAAGCGCATGACTGGGAGCTGCATCCATGTGCTTTATCTGTGCTGGGTATCATTACATGGGGGCCGCACTGCAATTCTATTTTTCAGCAATAGAGACACACGCACGCACAGCACCTCTGATTTGTTGCACAGATACGCTGTCACACAGGCTGGGGTGCATCTGACTGCAACCAGAGACGCCAGGACTGCCGGAGGGTGGGGGAAGCAGTGAATATGTATGAAGCTACTGAGTGGCCCCAAGAACAGCCGTGCTGGAGACTCGATAAGTATAACGCGCCTTCTTTAATCTTTTCTTTATTTTTCCTTTTATTTTTTTTCCGGAGAACTCTGGGTCCGGGCCCGGCGCTCAGATACTTTTGAACCTTCTCAGATCCAGACTTTTACAGTCCGGGTCTGGCCATCACTAAATAGGACGCTATGTGAGGCTCATACTGTATGTAAGAGGCTCAGCATACTTAAATCTGCTCAATAGTAAGTGATATAATTAAAGGGAACCTGTCAGCAGAAATTTCTCCCAAAACCTAAAAGAATCCCCCTCTGCAGCTCGTGGGCTGCATTCTAGCAAGGTTCCTGTTGTTATTGTGCCCCATGTGAGACCAAAATAAAGACTTTATAAAGTCTTACCTTTTTGTATGGCAGTATTTTTTTATAGTCACGGGGGCGGGCTTTCTGGCGTCCCCCATCGCTCCTTTCCATAGCTGATAACGCCGCCCAGTGCTCCAGCGGTCCCCGCGCATGCCCAGTGCCAGTCTGTGACCGCTGGTGACGTGTTGCGCGGGCACGAGATTATGGGCGGGTACTTGTTGATGACAATCAGCGCCGCCCATAATCTCGTGCCCGCGCAACACGTGGAGCACTGGGCGGCATTATCAGCTATGGAAAGGAGCGATGGGGGACGCCAGAAAGCCCGCCCCCGTGACTATAAAAAAATATTGCCATACAAAAAGGTAAGACTTTATAAAGTCTTTATTTTGGTCTCACATGGGGCACAATAACAACAGGAACCTTGCTAGAATGCAGCCCACGAGCTGCAGAGGGGGATTCTTTTAGGTTTTGGGAGAAATTTCTGCTGACAGGTTCCCTTTAAAGGGAGCCTGTCAACAGGATTCTCCCTTATATCCTGCGGTCACAATTAGCCCTTATATACAACATTCTAGAATGGTGTACAGTATATAAGTGCCCAGAGCTTTGTTATACTCACCCTGGGGAGAGCTTGGAGTCCGATGTGCGTCGCTGGTCTCGGTGCCTCCTCTCTTCCCTCCATAGCCAGCCTCCTTCCCAGCTCCATGTGGATGACGCCTTCTATGTTGTTATCCACATAATCCTACATTGCGCTCCTGTTCACGTGTACTTCTCTGCCCTGCTGAGAGCAAAGTACTGTAATGTGCAGGTGCACGTGAAGACCCATGCATGTGCACTACAACACTTTGATTTCCCGTGCGCAGGAGCGCCATGTAGGCCTCTGTGTGGATGACATAGGAGACGTCATCCACATGGAGCTGGAAAGGAGGACGGCGATGGTGATGAAGCAGGATAGATGAGGTGTTCTCAGCAGGGCAGATCACATAAGAGATGAGGTGTCGGACCCGAGACCAGCGATGCTTATTGGACCCGTCCCAGGGGAGTATAATAAAGCGGATTTTTATGTTACACAGAGCAGCCTGGGCTCTTATATACAGTACTCTGGAATGCTGTATATAAGAGTTTACTGGTGGTGGCCGCAGCTCATAAGAGAAAATCCTGGTGACAGGTTCCCTTTAATATGAGTAACATTAAGCAGAATTCATTTTAGTGTATTGGTTCAGCCGTCAGACCAGTTACAGTCTCATGTGGCCCCTTGGAAAATTTGATTTTCCACTCTTGGGTTAGGCCCCCTTCACATGTACATGTGGTCATTTTATTCATGAATACCCCATTATAACCTATGGTGAACTTCAGATGTCCATGTTTTTATATGGAATTTGTGTCCGTGTGATCCGCATGGAAACGTGTCCATGTTTTTGCAGCAGCACGGGTGACAAGGGCCAATTGAAGTCTATGGGTCTGTGAAAACCACATACAACACACAGGGCATCAATGTGCTGTATGTGTTTTTTACATTGAAAGTATAGGAGAAGCTATTAATAGCTTTATTTCTTTAGCCATACGGATAAATACAAGGATGGCACACTGATACTGGTGTAACACGTACGTGTGAAGGAGGCCGTATACTGTGTGCACTGACACTAGATGGGAGATACACTGGACTGATCCTGCGCCAGATTATACTAGAGATATGTGTATATATATATATGTATACACACACACACACACACACACACACGGACACACACGGACACACACATACACACGCACACACACACACACACACACACACACACACGGTATGGAAAGTATTCTGCCTGACCTAAACCCAATTGAGCATCTCTGGAGAGACTAGAAAATGGCTGTCTACCACCGTTCACCATCCAACCTGATGGAACTGGAGAGGATCTGCAAGGGAGAATGGCAGAGGATCCCCAAATCCAGGTGTGAATAACTTGCTGCTTCATTCCAAAGAAGACTCATGGATGTACTAGATCAAAAGGGTGCTTGTACTCAATACTAAGCAAAGTGAAGTGTCTGAATACTTCTGACCATGTGATATTTCAGTTTTTCTTGTTTAAAAAATTTGCAAAAATTTCTACATTTCTGTGGTTTTTTTTTCTGTCAAGATGGGGTGCACAGTGTACATTAATAAGAAAAAAATGAACTTTTTTGAGTTTACCATATGGCTGCAATGAAACAGTAAAACATTTAAAGGGGTTTGAATACTTTCTGCACCCCATACATATACATTATATATATATATATATATATATATAAAATGGTGGAAAAAAAAATGGGGTCGATCTTGTAATCCAGTGGTGTCTTACCGGAGGGCGCAGTAGTGGTGGTGGAGGAGTCACAGGAGGCAGGGGCGGTGGGTATCCCAGAAACTGTAGGCTGTGCTGGTGCTGAGGCTCAAGCTGCCATGCTCAGGCAGCTGCTGTGGTAGCGGCAGCTGTGCACAGTGAGGACTTCAAAGAAATGGCGCCCGAAGTCAGCGCAGATTGAGCTCTAGGCTCAATTGCAAGCCGAGATCTCATCTGCGCAAGTGCTACTTCCGGGCGCCATTTTTCTGAAGTCCGGTGGAGGGAGATCAATGGGCTGGAGGCGGTGCCTGCGCAGATGATAGCTTGAGCCGAGAGCTCCATCTGCGCACGCGCATTCTGCGGGCGGCATTATTTGAAGTCCTCACCGCCCGACCTGCAGCGCCAGTCCAGCCGGCCGCCTGCTCGCACAGAGAGTCAGCCGGCCGCCTGCTCGCACAGAGAGTCAGCCGGCCGCCTGCTCGCACAGAGAGTCAGCCGGCCGCCTGCCCGCACAGAGAGTCAGCCGGCCGCCTGCTCGCACAGAGAGTCAGCCCGTGCCAATTCTCCACCTGTCCGTAAGTTATATTCGGATTTTAAGATGCACCCCTCATTTTCAGCAGCTGCTGTGGTAGCGGCGGCTGTGCTCGGTGAGAGCTTCAAAGAAATGGCACCCGGAGTCAGCGCAGATTGAGCTCTAGGCTCAATTGTAAGCAGAGATCTCATCTGTGCAAGTGCCACCTCCGGGCGCGATTTTCCGGAAGTCCGCTGGAGGGAGATCAATGGGCCAGAGGTGGCGCCTGTGCAGATTATAGCTTTAGCCGAGAGCTCCATCTGTGCACGCGCAGACTCCAGGCGGCATTGTTTGAAGTCCTCACCGCCTGACCCGCAGCGCCAGTCCAGCCTCCGGAGACCCCGTACAGCAGCAGGAGACCCCGCGCAGACACCGCACAGCTGCTGCAGACACCGCACAGCCGCCCCAGAAGCAGCCACCGGAGAGACCGCACATCAGCTGCAAACACCGCATAGCCACCTCAGCATTCTCCCGACCTCTTGCAACCCCCTCCTCTACACCACCCCGGTAAGCTACAGTCAGATTATAAGACACACCCCTCACTTTCCACCCAAATTTTTGGGAGGAAAAGTGAGTCTTATAATCTGAAAAATACGGTAATTCACAGAGGAATGTAATTTCCAAAATTTGGTCACTTGAAGCGATATCTTCTGTTCTAGCACAATAGGGCTTTGCAAATGTAGTCTGCAAACTATACAGGAAAATTTGGGTTCCAAAATTCCCTTTCCAGGTCCGTGATGCATCCAGAGAGCACTGTCCGGTCACTTGTGGGGTTTTGCCATGTTCAGGAGAAATTGTGTAACATTATGGGGCCTTTTTTTACCTTTTCCCTTTCTGAAAATTTGAAATCTGCAGTTAAATTATATTTTTATCACTAAAATGAGGTTTTATTTTTACCTCACCGCCCAATAGTATAAAACTTTGTGACACACTGTAGTGTCAATATGCTCACTGCACCCCTGGATGAATTCATTGAGGGGTGCAGTTTGTAAAATGCAGTCACTTATGAGGGTTTCTGCTTTCCTGCCATCACAGGGGCTCTGGCAATGTGACATGGCACCCGCAAATCATTCCAGCTAAATCTGCACTTCAGTATGGCGCCCCTTCCCTTTGTACTCAGGACAAATTGTGTGGTTCATTATCTCCTGTTAAGCCAGCTTTACATGTTACGATTCTGCATACGATATCGTATGCGATCGTAACCGCCCCCATCGTATGTGCGGCACGTTCAATTTTGTTGAACGTGCCGCACAAACGATTAACCCCCGTCACACATACTTACGTTCTATACGACCTCAATATGGGCGGCGAATGTCCACTTCCTGGAGTGGGAGAGACGTTTGGCGTCACATCGACGTCACGCGGCAGCCGGCCAATAGAAGCGGAGGGGCGGAGCTGAGCGGGACGTAAACATCCCGCCCACCTCCTTCCTTCCGCATTGTGGGCCGGGAGCCGCAGGAGGCAGGTGAGATCTATTCATCGTTCCCGGGGTGTCACACACTGCGATATGCGCTACCCCGGGTACGATGAACAATCTGACGTTCAATTCGTCAGGAATGAACGACGTGCATGCGATGAACGGTTTTTCGTTCAATCGCAATCGCACGTAGCTGTCACACACTACAACATACCTTACGATGCCGGATGTGCGTCACTTACGACGTGACCCCCCGACACATCGTAAGATATCTTGTAGCGTGTAAAGCGAGCTTTACTCTGGTGAATTTGAAACAATTGGAGTTTAAGCAACATTTTTGTGGTAAATATATATACATTTTTTTTTTTCATTTTTCACGGCTGAACGTTATAAAATTCTGTGAAGCACCTGTGGGTTCAGGGAACTGCCCAAACATCTAGATAAATTCCTTGAGGGGTCTAGTTTCCAAAATGAGGTGACTTGTGGGGGAGTTCCACTGTTTAGGCACGTCAGGGGCTTTCTAAACGCGTTGTGGTGTCTGCTATCTATTCCAGCCAAATTTGCGCTCTAAAATGCAAATGGCGCTCCTTCCCATCCGAGCCCTGCCGTGTGCCCAAAGAGTAATTTCCACCACATATGGGGTATCTGCGTACTCAGGACAAATTGTAGTGTATTTTCTACCGTTACCCTTGTGAAAATAAAAGATTTGGGGTTAAATTAACATTATTGTGGCAAAGTAAAATTATTTTATTTACTGCCATGTTGCTTTAGTCCTGTAAAGCACCTGAATTGTTAAACTCCTTGGATGTGGTTTTGAGGGGGGCAGTTTTTGGAATGGTGTCACTTTTTGGGTATTTTCTGTCACCTAGGCCTCTCAAAGTCACTTTACATGTTGTGAGGTCCAAAAAAAAAAATGGTTTTGTAAATTTTGTTGGAAAAATGAGAAATTGCTGAGAACTCTTCTAACTTCCTAACAAAATGTAAAGTAGACACGTGGGAAAGTTGGGCCAAAATGTTTGCTAAATCCCTCCTCCCACACAATTTATGTGGTGCGTGTCTCCAGAACCATAATCTGGGCACTACAGTGGCAGATTTCCAGAAACAAGCAGTATATGGATGTCACCAAGTAAAAACCTTTAAACACGCATGGAGTCAAAATGATCCCAACTCCAGTAGATAAATTCCTGGGGGGCTTCTGCTCTTCTGACACTTTGGGGCTCTGTATATGAAGTCCACAAACTGTTAAGCCTTGTGCGCACTAGGCGTTTTTGCCGCATTTTTAGTGGCGTTTTTTACCGCGTTTTTGTGCTGAAAACGCAGTGACATTGCTTCCCCAGCAATGTCTATGGGTTTTCAGAAGTGCTGTCCGCACACAGCGTTTTTTTGTAGCTGCGTTTTTGTGGTGACCACAAAAATGCAGCATGTCAATTATTTCTGCGTTTTTCACTGCGTTTTTCACCCATTGAGTTCAATGAGATGTTCAACAACGCAATGAAAAACGCATATAGCCGCGTTTCTATGACTAAAAACGCAGCTATAAACGCAATGGGTGGGCAGTAAAGTGACGTGTACAGGAAGAGGATTCCTTCTGTTGGTAAACACAGAAGCATGAATCCTCCCGGTACCGTCACCGCTGCGTCCACAACCCGCCCGGTGCCATGTCAGCTCCGTGCGGCGCCATATCTGGGCGAGAGGTGGAGGCAGCGGCGAAAACAAAAGTGAACAGTAGAAAAAAAAATGTCATATATACTCACCTGTCTGCAGGGTCCCGGTGCCATGCCCGCTCCCAGCTCCTGTCGCGGTCCCGCCGCTCTGGCTGTGTGCAGTCTCCCCGGGGCAGGACCTTGCTTGCAGGACCTGGCGGTGGATCACCTGATGCAGTCACCTGACGCATCAGCTGATCGTAGTCTCGCCGACTTTTTCACGCCCGGCCGGCTATCAGCTGATCCTGCCGTCAGGGGACTTCATCAGCTGATTACCGGCAGCTCCTGCAGCGATCGGACGGGATCAGACTCCTGTCCAATCGATCGCTGCAGGAGCTGCCAGTAATCAGCACAGCACATAAGTGAGTATTATTTTTTTTTTTGCACCGATGCATCATCTGATTGTATAACCGGCTTTTATACAATCAGCTGATGTGTGATGGGATTCAGGCACTTGATCCTGACACATCATCTGATCGCTCTGCCTTCCAGCAAACCGATCAGATGATATTGGATCCGGATTGGACGGCGCGGGACCCTAACCCAGGATTACTGCGGAGGGGGGTTCTTTATTTCAATAAAGATGGAGTCACTAATTGTGTTGTGTTTTTATTTCTAATAAAAATATTTTTCTGTGTGTTGTGTTTTTTTTTTTATCATTACTAGAAATTCATGGTGGCCGTGTCTAATATTGGCGTGACACCATGAATTTCGGGCTTAGGGCTAGCTGATAATATACAGCTAGCCCTAACTCCATTATTACCCAACTAGCCACCCGGCATCAGGGCAGCTGGAAGAGTTGGATACAGCGCCAGAAGAGGACGCTTCTATGAAAGCGCCATTTTCTGGGGTGGCTGCGGACTGCAATTCGCAGTGGGGGTGCCCAGAAAGCTTGGGCACCCTGCACTGTGGATTCCAATCCCCAGCTGCCTAGTTGTACCCGGCTGGACTCAAAAATTAGGCGAAGCTCACGTCATTTTTTTTTTTTAATTATTTCATGAAATTCATGAAATAATTAAAAAAAAAGGGCTTCTCTATATTTTTGGTTCCCAGCTGGGTACAAATAGGCAGCTGGGGGTTGGGGGCAGCCCGTACCTGCCTGCTGTACCCGGCTATCATACAAAAATATGGCGAAGCCCATGTCATTTTTCTTTTCTTTTTGGGCAAAAAACTGCATACAGTCCTGGATGGAGGATGCTGAGCCTTGTAGTTCTGCAGCTGCTGTCTGCTCTCCTGCATACACTAGTGAATGGAGGATGCTGAGCCTTGTAGTTCTCCAGCTGCTGTCTGCTCTCCTGCATACACTAGTTCTGCAGCTGTCTGTCTGCTCTCCTGCATACAATGAACATTTTGAAGAAGGAAATGACATCAGACCTTTTTTTTTTTTTTTCTTTTCATCAACAATCTTTAATGGCATTGTGCACTGATTAAAAACGCAGTGAGCAAAAACGCAGCAAAAAACGCACCAAATCGCGGCAAAAACGCAAGCGTTTTTGTCGCGTTTTTTAGCCGCGGGTGCGTTTTTTGAGACAAAAACGCACATAAAAACGCAGCGTGAAAAAAACGCCTAGTGCGCACATACCCTTACACAATGATAGCGCTCCTTCCCTTCAGACGCTTGTCATGTAGCTAAGCAGTCCTGTACAGACACGTATGGGGTACTGCCACATTCAGCAGAAATTGGGTGACAAACTTTGGTGCCATTTTTACCCATTTTACTGTGTGAAATGGAAAATCTTTTGCAAAAACAAATTTCATGGTAAACATTTAATGACTTTTTTTCTTCATCGACGAATGGTATAAAATTGTGTGACTCATTGGTGGTGTCAGTATATCACTGCACCCTTAAGGCTGCTTTACACCAGGCAATCTATCGTGCGATAGATCGTCGGGGTCACGGTTTTTGTGACGCACATCCGGCATCGCTGGCGATGCCGGCCTGTGTGACACCTCCTAGCGACGCAGTATCGCTCACAAATCGTGAGTCGGGTACTGCTCGTTAGGTTCCATAATATCGTTTACTTTAGTTGACCATCGTTTCCGTGGTAGCACACGTCGCTCCGTGTGACACCACGGGAACGATGAGCAGCTCACCTGCCTCCCGCGGCCGCCGCCGTCTCTATGTGGAAGGAAGGAGGTGGGCGGGATGTTTACGTCCCGCTCATCTCCGCCCCTCCGCTTCTATTGGCTGGCGCCCGTGTGACGTCGCTGTGACGCCGAACGTCCCTCCCACTCCAGGAAGTGGACGTTCGCCGCCCACAGCGAGGTCGCACGAGAGGTAAGTATGTGTGACGGGGTTTACTAACTTTGTGCGACACGGGCAGCGATTTGCCCGTGACGCAAAAAGGACGGGGGCGGGTACGATCGATTGTGAAATCGCACAATCGGTCGTACCGTGTAAAGCAGGCTTTAGAGGGGTTCATTGAAAGGTGTAGTTTGTAAAATGGAGTCACTTATGGGGGGGCTTTGCTTCTGGCATGTCGGGGGCTCTGCCAATGTGACAAGGCTCCCACAAACTATTCCTACTGACTCTACACTCCAATATGGCGCTCCTTCTGATACCATGGAGCGACATTCCCATTGCTCATTCTATCCTGCGCGCATTGCAGCAGGATTCTCTTCCGGGTTCTCCTTGTCAGTTTCAGACGCGCATATTACGCATGCGCGGTGCGCGTCTGAAGCCAGCGATTGAACACCCGGAAACGAAGCCTGCTGCAATGCGTGTAGGATAGAATGAGCGATGGGGACGTTGCTCCATGGTATCACGCCCACAGGGGCGGGATACCATGGAAATATGCAGACGTCCATAGGGCAAGGTGCCGCCCCTGTGACCACATTCCCTGCTATTTACATACGAAATATGAAGGTAATAAAACGTTTTTATTACTTTTATATTATACAATTTTACAACACAGAGATGGGTAGAAAGGTGTAATTAAGGCACACAAATGCGTCTGCTGATAGGTCAGAACGCATATTCTAGATGACAGGTTCCCTTTAAAGCCTCTCTCCTGAGTCAGGGAACTCATGGACGCTCTTTGGGTGAAAAGGAGAATCTTTGACCTGTCTGCCCCAGACAGTTACATAGTTACTTAGGTTGAAAAAAGACCTAGGTCCATCCAGGTCAACCTTCCTCCACCAGTTCTACATTTGGTCACTAAGTCATTTATAACCAACAATGTTGTGTGTACTGAGGAAATCATCCAGCCCTTTTTTAAAAGCTGTTGTAGTATCTGCCATTACTACCTATTGTGGTAGGGCATGCCACAGTCTGACTGCTCTAACTGTAAAGAACCCTTTCCTATTTAGCTGCCGGAATTGCTTTTATTCCACTCGCAGTGAGTGCCCCCTGGTCCTTAGTATTGTCTTTGGAAGAAATAAGTCATGTGCCAGTCCTTTATATTGACCACACATGTATTTATACATATAAATGAGATCTTCTCTGAGACGTCTTTTTTTCTAAGGCTACTTTCACAAATCCGGTTTGAGCAGTGCGGCTCAATCCGGTTGTGAAACCTATGCAACGGATGCAGCGAAAACACCGCATCCTTTGCATAAGTTTTTACATGCGGCCCGTCCGTTTTTTTCCGGTTGCAGCACGCTACTGAGCATGCGCAGTGGAAGAAACCGCATGCGGCGTCCGGATGCGTTTTTTCCACATCGCGCCGCATCCGGCGACCATAGGCATGCATTGAAAAATGTGCCGCAGCGGATGGATGCGGCGCGATGCGTTTTTTTTGCCGGAGCAAAAAACGTTGCAGGCAACGTTCTATCCGGCCGCGGCATCGGCGAAATCTGCCGCATGCGGCAAAAACCGGACCGAATGCAAGCCCATGCGGCACAATACGGCACTAATGTAAGTCTATGCAAAAAAACCCGCAATCGGCGGCAAAAAAAAACGGTTGCGGTTTTTCTGCAGAGCGCCGTATTGTGCCGCAGAGCAAAAACCGGATGTGTGAAAGTAGCCGAAGCTAAACATATCTAACTTTCTCAACCTGTCATCATATGGGAGGCCTTCCATTCCTTGTAGTAGTCTAGTTGCCCGCCTTGGAACTGATTCTAACTTCTGAATGTCCTTTTTAAAATGTGGAGCCCAAAACTGGATCCCATATTCCAGATGTGGCCTTTCAAGTGATTTATAGAGGGGTAACAATACGTTGGGATCATGGGATCTAATCTATTTTATACACCCTAAAATCTTGTTTGCTTTAGCAGCTGCTGCTTGACATTGAGTGCTGCTCCTCTGCTTACTTGTAATGAGAATACCCAAGTCCTTCTCCTGTTCTGTAGTTCCGAGTTTACTTCCATTTAATGTATACGCAGCTATAGGATTACTCCGTCCTAGGTGCATTACTTTACATTTATCAACATTAAATCTCATTTGCCAAGTATCTGCCCATTCTAACATCTTATCCAGATTTTTTTGTAATATTATACTATCAAGGTCAGTTTTTAATATCCTACATAGTTTGGGGTCATCAGCAAAGACTGACACTTTACTATCAATCCCATCCACAAGGTCATTAATAAAGAGATTAAAAAGAATTGGTCCTAGCACAGATCCCTGCGGCACCCCACTGCTGACTATAGCCCATTTAGAGAATGTACCATTTATGACTACTCTTTGTTTCCTATCTTTTAGCCAATTCCTTACCCAGTTGCATATAGTTTCCCCTAGTCCTTGCTTCTGGAGCTTTAGTATAAGGCTATTATGTGGTACAGTATCAAATGCCTTTGCAAAGTCCAAATAAACCACATCAGCTGCATTACCAATATCCAGATGTGTACTTACCCCCTCATAGAACCCCAACAGGTTGGTTAGACACGACTTATCTTTCATGAATCCATGCTGTCTGTCAGTTATTATATTATTTTCTGCAATATATTTTTGCATACTGATGTCAGGATTACTGGACGGTAGTTGCCTGGATCTACCCTCTTACCTTTCTTAAATATCGGTACCACATCAGCAATCCTCCAATCCTGAGGCACCAACCTTGTTACAAGCGAGTCTAAAAAGATGAGATACAGCAGTCTGTCGATTACCGAGCTCAATTCCCTCAATATTCGTGGATGAATGCCATCTGGCCCTGGGGATTTGTCAATGTTTAATTTACTCAAACGTAGGCGTACTTCTTCTTGTGTTAAATTAATTATATCGGGAGGTGAACTTTGATTTTTCACTTGTTGAATGATCCCTGGTGTAGTCAGTTCCTTGGTGAACACAGATGAGAAATGCCTATTTAATATCTCAGTCTTATGTTTGTCCTCTATAATGAACCTGTTATTATATTTTAAGGGGCCAATACTATCCTTTGTTTTCCTTTTGGCATTAATGTATTTATAAAAGATTTTGGGATTTATTTTAATGTCTGGCGATTTTTGTTTCAGTAGCTAGTTTTGCTTGCTTGATTTCTTTTTTGCATTTCCTATTGATATCAGTGTCCTACCCAAGTCTACCTCTCATTTGGGAAAGAAGCTGGGAGGGTCTGCCTGCACATAAAGTAATGAGACGACTTGTTCCGGAGGGTCTTTTGCTAAGCAAAGAGTTTCAAAGGGTGTGAACTTGCGGAAGATATATTCATGAGGTGCAATGAGGCTACGTAACTCTTCAGCTGTCTAAATAGGAACCACGCATTTATCGAGGGTCTAGCCATGTGAAATAATTCATTTAGAGGAACGAGGGATGTTTGGGAGCAGAAGTCTAATATTTTGGGGTCATTTAATCTGCGTTTATTTAAGAAAGTAGAACTATTCAGGCCTGCTGAAAAAAAAAGGAAACATTGTGACACATTTCTAACCAATTTTAGATTCCTAACAAAAAAAATTGTTCCAAAACTGCTGCTGCTGATGTAAATGTTGTTTCTGATCTATTCTGTGTGGTAGAATCATCTGATCACTGTGAGAAGGTGGAGAACAAGATGTCTCCATTGTGCGAGTGCAAGGAAATGGGCCGGCGGCCCTCAGAGGTGATCGGAGTGGAGTCCAATGTGGCCCTCGCACCCATAGGCATGAATGAGTCTCATCTGATTTCCATGAGGTTCTGTCAGTGAGAAGCAATAGCCTGAGCACTGCCCCTGTGAATAACATTGGTCCGGGTGCTATTCAATAAAACGTCCGCTGGCACTCGTCCAGTTACGATGTCGGGAGCCCTTCCATGCAATATTGCAGTGTCTCAGCAACTTCAGATGGGGACAACACAAATGGAAATGTAAATGAGGCCTCATGTAAAGATTGTATCTCATCAATATCTATGTCCACTTTAATTGTTCTAGTCATGAAGACAAAAATAAAGAGAGGAGGAATGGCCCGTGCCGGAGAGGAAGAGAACGGCAAGCAAGAGGTAAGAAATCACAAAGTCATGTGTTTGTGTTACAGGGGTTGTCTGGTCTCCAGAGAATAGACTCGCTGTATGAGAGCGATGATGTGCATGGCGTTGTTGCTCCATATATTCCATGGCGCTTGTAAAAAGGGAAAAAGGGGCTTACATAGACATTGCTAATAATCAAGAACATTTCATGGCACAGACTGGTACAGGAGAAGAGAGGACGCTGCCTGCGAGGGCTCAGTCTACAGGGAAGGGCTTGTGTGCTCTCCAGAGAATAGACTCGCTGTATGAGAGCGATGATGTGCAGGGCGTTGTTGCTCCATATATTCCATGGCGCTTGTAAAAAGGGAAAAAGGGGCTTACATAGACATTGCTAATAATCAAGAACATTTCATGGCACAGACTGGTACAGGAGAAGAGAGGACGCTGCCTGCGAGGGCTCAGTCTACAGGGAAGGGCTTGTGTGCTCTCCAGAGAATACTCGCTGTATGTGAGTGATGATGTGCATGATGCCACCGCTTCCAGGTTCCTCGTGCACTTACACCCTGACTAGTCTCATCCTTCTTCTCTGAATTCTCTTCTGATAGGAGCCAGATCAGACTAGTTGTCACATGGCTGACTATATGCAATCACATAGGAGTCCATGTAATCAGGACCATATGAGATATACACAGAGTAACTAGATTTTTCATTTGTGTTGGGAAAAACCCCTTGAAAAGCTGAAGGCTCAGTTGGCAATTGATGTGCCTTTTCTGTCTGCTCTCCTGCTATCAGAGCTTTTGTGAATGATTGATTATAGCCACCTCTCTCCATATCATCCACCCACCTCCTGTCATCTTCTGACCTAGAGCGTTATCAGTCCAAAACCCCATAAACCCCACTCTTCAGCTGCTTATCCAGAGCAGTTGTCTCTGCTCGTTTTCTCCATGAGCCGCCTAGCAAGGTGCTGGTCTAGACTACTTTACTTCCATAATCTCATCTGTTTTCTAATATACTTGCTTTATTCCCAACCATTCTGTATCTACACTAACAGCTACTGTGTGTATTAATTATTTATCTATTTTTCCCCCTATTTCCTCTCTGACTGTTTATCCCAGCCTCTGCCCGTCCCTGGAACAAAGTGTCATCAGCGACGCATGTTTTAGGGGCCCTGCTGTCACTGCTTTTTGTCCCTGAGTGTCTTACTAGTGCAGTGTGTTTGTCCCCCCATGCGCTGTCTTCCTTGTGCACTCGCTTCCCCCCCCCCCATGGATGGGCTTTCTTCCTAGTACAGTGTAACACTCTTGAGGCTGTCCTCTCCTCCTCTTGTCCAGTGTCTCCCCTGTGCAAGGATTGCAGTGTCTGGACTGGCAGAGACCAGTGACGTCACCTGCAAGGCAGAGCTGATCTCCTGTATCGCCGGGTATTGTGACCCCTCTCTGCAGCCGGCTTATTACTATTGAGAGAGAATTAGATACAAGGCACTCTCAAATGATGATATAAATGAATATTTATTGCATAAGTTTCAAAGCAACATGTGACGTTTCGGCCATGTGGTGGCCTTCATCAGACGACTTATCACTTTAAATGGCCAGAATGGTTGTGGAGGCAGCGGTGTACACATTACTATTGATCAGCTGACAACAGTCCGGAAGCTGCACTGGACACTGGGGGAGACGCTTAGCTAGGAAAACACTCAGAGAAACAACAGTGACAGCGCCGCCTCTGAAACTAGTGACACTTTGTTTCAGGGAGGGGCCGTGGCTGTGGAAGTGACTGCAACCAGCAGCAAAGGCTCAATGCTGGACCAGGGGAGGGGGGGGTAAAAAACAAATTGTAAAAACTTCTGCATCTGGGGAAGTGGAGGGGCTCTGAAACTAGAAAACCTCTTTAAAGGGAACCTGTCAGCAGATTTGGGGCCTATAGTCTGCGGCCACCACCAGTGGGCTCTTCTATACAGCATGTTAGAATGCTGTATATAAGAGGCCAGGCCGCTTTGTAGAACGTAAAAATCACTTTATAATACTTACCTAAACGGTCGCTGCGGTGGAGTTGGGTCATATGGGCGTCTCCGGTCTCCGGTGCCTCCTTTTTCGGCCATCTTCGTCCTCCTTCTCAAGCCTGTCTGCATGACACATCCTACGTCATACACACTCGCCATTCCTGCGCAGACTCACTACAATACTTTGATCTGCCCTGCTCAGGACAGATCAAAGTGCGCCTGCGCAGGACCTCCATGCCGGCGAGTGTAGATAACGTAGCACGCGTCATGCACGCCGGGCTTCAGAAGTAGGACGAAAAAGATGGCTGAAGAGTGTGTATGACGTAGGATGTGTCATGCAGACAGGCTTGAGAAGGAGGACGAAGATGGCCGAAAGAGGAGGCACCGGAGACCGGAGACGCCCATATGACCCAACTCCACCGCAGCGACCGTTTAGGTAAGTATTATAAAGTGATTTTTACGTTCTACACAGCGGCCTGGCCTCTTATATACACTTTCTAACATGCTGTATAGAAGAGCCCACTGGTGGTGGCCGCAGACTATAGGCCCCAAATCTGCTGACAGGTTCCCTTTAAGGCCTCCTTCACACGTCAGTGATTCTGGTATGTATGTCACAGTTTTTATACGTATCGGAATCACGAGCATTCGCAGACCCATTAAAATCAATGTTGTGTCCGTGCATTCCACACAGAGATATGTCCATTTTTCTTTGGCATCACTGATGTCCCATGGACCAGACAGTGGTGTGATCCGTGGAACACGTACCAGAAAAAAAACTAACAACATGTACAGTTAAAATAAAAAGCATTTTTCAGCCGCTGCTGTCTCCTGCTTCCAGGCAGGCTAATTATGCTCATGAATATGCACTGCACAGCCGACCCAGAAGACTTCAGCACCATGGACAGCAGCGGCGTGCACAGGTGAGTATAAGTGCCTGATCTCCATCTGTTATCACGGATAGCACACGGAGATCACACGTGTGCCAAACTCACGGCACATGGAGGGACATGCACACCTTTATCACATCAGTGAAAAACCTCTGATTTTCACTGACATGTGAAGGGGGCCTAAAGTGGATTCCCAAGGAAGTTATAGTTATCCCCTAGCAACAAAATAGGAAACAACTTACTAATAGCTGAAAGTCCACAGGTTGGAGGACAAGGCTGTGAAAGCCAGACAACATAATGAAGATTGAGCATGCACACCCCTGCTCCATTCACTGGCTGTGGCACTGGCGGAGATGACTGAGCTCTTGGCTATTTCCAGCAGTCCTATAGGCAATGAACGGAGCAGAGTCGCCTGCAGTATATGATATATGTAGGTTTTTGTACATTATTGTACATATATTATATGTATATTACATATATTTCTTCGGCGCTCCATTGGGAGACCCAGACGATTGGGTGTATAGCACTGCCTCCGGAGGCCACACAAAGCATTACACTAAAAAGTGTAAGGCCCCTCCCCTTCTGGCTATACACCCCCCGTGGGATCACGGGCTGCTCAGTTTTCAAGCTTTGTGCGAAGGAGGTCAGACATCCACGCATAGCTCCACTGTTTAGTCAGCAGTAGCTGCTGACTATATCGGATGGAAGAAAAGAGGGCCCATACTAGGGCCCCCAGCATGCTCCCTTCTCACCCCACTCCTGTTGGGGTGTTTGTTAAGGTTGAGGTACCCATTGCGGGTACGGAGGCTGGAGCCCACATGCTGCTTTCCTTCCCCATCCCCCTGAGGGGCTCTGAGGAAGTGGGATCTTACCGGCCCCCAAGCCCTGAGGCCGGGCTCCATCCACAGACCCGTAGAACCTGCTGGATACGGAGCTGGGTACCGTTCAGGGACAAGGCCCTGCAACATTCAGGTACTCTGTGTCCCCGTATGGACAGGCCGCGCACACTCCAGACTTGCTGGGTGTGCTAGTGCGCCGGGGACAGTAGCGCTGCGCGCTGGGGTTACAGTCACTACAGTTTCTCTGAGTGACTTTATGTGTTGGGGACTGCCGCGCCGGCCGCCCCTGGAGCGGCGGCGCGGCTGAGACTTGTAGTGCGCCGGGGACGTAGCGCCGACCGTGCTTTTACGACGGCGTCGCTTATAAATTTAGTCCCCGGCTTTTGCGGCCTAGCTCCGCTTCGTTCCCGCCCCCACCCTGTCAATCAGGGCAAGGGAGAGACGCTGTACGATAGTCAGCGCCGAGGGCTGGAGTCTTATTTACATACTCCAGCCCTCTCACTGGGCACAGTGGGACGCAGGTTTCCCGCTCTTTGTCGGCACACGCCCAGGGCCCGCCCCTCTCCATAGGACGCCAGCAGCCATTCCTACATGCAGTCTGGCTGGAGTACGGACACAGGCTCTGGGAGACCCAGACAAGGGATTTCTGGCGACCACACACCCGCGTTAAGCGGGCGGTAAGCAGCACATTAGTGCTGGCCCCACTAGTGCCACAGTGTTATATTGGTGTACCTTTTTTCTCTATACCATATTTATATATATATTGCACTGTAAGGTCGCTTCTTGGCTGTATACCCTATCTTGCTCTGAGGAGACGACAACATGTCATCCGCAAAACGCAAGGGTGCCAAGACACAGGCTGTATGCGCTGCTTGTGCCGCTTGTGGGGCTGATCTACCTGCAGGTTCCAATGACCCCCATTGTGTGCAATGTTCGGTCCCTGTGCCACTTCGTCAGCCGGAGTCTATGGTGGTAGTGGCCCAGGCAGAGTCGCCGGTGAACCCTGTCCCGGTGACGGGGACAGAGTTTGCAGTTTTTGCTGACAAGATGTCTGTCACTATGACAAAGATCCTAGAGACCTTGCAGGCCAGGCCAGTTACTCAGACCATGGACACTGCTGCGGCAACGTTCCCCGGTCCCCCTCAGCTGGAGTTAATCCGTGCCTCAAGGGGGTCCCAGGCATCTCAGGCTGAAGGCTCTGACTCAGATGACAGTCCCAGGCAGCCTAAGCGAGCTCGCTGGGAGAGACCCTCCACGTCATCACGCGGATCAGGGTCTCAGCGAGAAGAGTCTCTACATGATGAGACAGAGGAGGGTGATCAGGAGTCTAATCCTGAAACCGCTCTCAATCTGGATACTCCTGATGGTGACGCCATGGTAAATGACCTTATAGCGGCCATCAATAGCCTATTGGATATTTCTCCCCCTGCCCCTTCAGCAGAGGAGGCAGCTGCACAGCAGGAGAAGTTCCATTTCAGGTATCCCAAGCGTAAACTGAGTACTTTCCTGGACCACGCTGACTTCAGAGAATCAGTCCAGAAACACCATGCTTATCCAGACAAGCGTTTCTCCAAACGTCTTAAGGATACACGTTATCCCTTTCCCCCTGACGTGGTCAAACGCTGGACCCAGTGTCCAAAGGTGGACCCCCCAATCTCCAGGCTTGCGGCTAGATCCATAGTTGCAGTGGAGGATGGGGCTTCACTTAAAGATGCCAATGACAGACAGATGGACCTTTGGTTAAAGTCTGTCTATGAAGCTATCGGCGCGTCGTTTGCTCCAGCATTCGCGGCCGTGTGGGCACTCCAAGCTATTTCAGCTGGTCTGGCACAGGTGGACTCTATCATACGTCCAGCAGTGCCGCGAGTGGCGTCCCTAACCTCGCAAATGTCTGCGTTTGCGACTTACGCTATCAGGCTATGTGCGCACTAGACCGTTTTTCCCGCGGATTTACCCGCGGATTTGCCCCGGAAATTTCTTGAGAAATGTCTGCAATCTTTGTGCAGACATTTCCCATGAAATTCAATGAGAAAAAAAAATAGCTGTGCGCACTGTGCGGATTTTTCTCAAGAAAATTTCTTGAGAAAATTTTCTCGAGAAACTTTCTTGAGAAAATGTGCATGTCCATTAATTTCCGCAGGTACCGGGGGTATTCCGGGGGTATTCCGCAGGTAGCAATGATGTGCGGTATACCACCGGAATAGCCGCGATTTACCTGCGGTAATGCCCATCGCTGCCTGCGGTTTTGCAGGAAGCGATGTCATTATGCCAGGAAGAGGAGCAGAGGAAACACACGTCGCACTCCCTGGACGCCGCACAGAAGCACTTCCGTGCGACCTCCAGGTGTCTGTGCAGTGTGTGTCCTGCTCCGGCCTCGCGGCTGCCTGCACTGCAGGGTGTCAGTGTCTGCCCGCAGTGTCAGCAGCCTGTCACGCAGCAGCGCAGGCAGACACTGACACAGGCAGACACTGACACTGCACTGCAGGGTGTCAGTGTCTGCCCGCAGTGTCAGCAGCCTGTCACGCTGCAGCGCAGGCAGACACGGACATCCTGCAGTGCTGGGAGCCGCGGGGATGACGATCGCTGCTGTCAGGAGGTGAGATCATTACCTGCTGTGACGATCTCCTGCCTCCTGACGTCAGCGCTGTCACTGCTGTCTAGGGCCGACTCGCGAGCGGCCCGAGACTGTCACTAGCGGTGACGTCACGGGCTCTCGCGATAAGTCAGTGACAGCGCTGACGTCAGCAGTACAGGAGATGATCACAGAAGGTAATGATCTCATCTATGCTCCTGATGGCAGCGCTCGTCATCCCCTGCAGTGACCTGAGCTGACCTATTGATGTTAGCTCAGGTCACTGCATTGCTCTCCCAGCCAATGGGGAACATTCTGTTTTTCATTGACTGGGACAGCGACTATGGTATGGATCGCCGTGCCCCCCCCCCCCCCTTATTGGATTACGCCGGACGTGGAATTGATTGTGCTCTTTTCAATAAATTGGTTAAAGAGGGAATGTTTTGGGGAGTGTTTTTTCAAATAAAACTTTTTTTGTTGTCTATTTTTTAATTATTACTGATAGACGCCTGACCTCACCAACCCCAGGGCTTGATGCCAGGTGACATTACACATCTGGCATCAACCCCATATATTACCCCGTTTGCCAACGCACCAGGGCGCGGGATGAGCTGGGGCAAAGCGCCAGGATTGGCACGTCTAATGGATGCGCCACTTCTGGGGCGGCTGCGGCCTGCTATTTTTAGGCTGGGGAGTGTCCAATAACAGTGGACCTCCCTAGTCTGAGAATATCAGACCCCAGCTGTCCGCTTTACCTTGGCTGGTGATCCAATATGGGGGGGACCCCACGTTTTTTGTTTTAAATTATTTATATAATTTAAAATAACAGCGTGGGGTGCCCACTGTTTTGGATTATCAGCCAAGGTGAAGCTGCCAGCGGTGGTCTGCAGGCTGCAGCCGTCTGCTTTACCCTAGCTGGCTACAAAAAATAGGGGGACCTCACGTCATTTTTTTTTAATTATTTATTTATTTTATGGCTAAATACAAGGCTAAGCACCCTTTAGGCTACTTTCACACATCCGGCTTGAGCTCTGCGGCTCAATCCGGCTGTGCAAGCTATGCAACGGATGCGGTGAAAACACCGCATCCTTTGCATAGGTTTTTCCTTTGCGGCCAGTCCGGTTTTTGCCGCTTGCGGCATGCTACTGAGCATGCGCAGTGGCAAAAACCGCATGCGGCGGCCGGATGCGGTTATTGCCGCATCGCGCCGCATCCGGCCGCCATAGGCATGTATTGAAAAATGTGCCGCATCGGCCGAATGCGGCGCGATGCGGTTTTTTTTGCCGCACGAAAAAACGTGCCAGGCAACTTTCCATCCGGCCGCCGCATCGGCTACATCTGCCGCATGCGGCAAAAAACGGACGGAACGCAAGGCCATGCGGCACAATGCGGCACTAATTAAAGTCTATGCAGGAAAATCGCAACCGGCAGCAAAAAAAACCGGTTGCGATTTTCATGCAAAGTGCCGGATTGTGCCGCATAGCAAAAACCGGAGGTGTGAAAGTAGCCTAAGTGCCACATGAAAGTCACTAAAGGGTGCCAGCTTAGAAAATGCAGGGAGGTGGAACATTATATAGGTTTTTCTCATCTATCTATCTATCTATCCCTCTATCTATCTATCTATCTATCTATCTATCCCTCTATCTATCTATCTATCTATCTATCTATCTATCTATCTATCTATCTATCTATCTATCTATCTATCCCTCTATCTATCTATCTATCTATCCCTCTATCTATCTATCTATCCCTCTATCTATCTATCTATCTATCTATCTATCTATCTATCTATCTATCCCTCTATCTATCTATCTATCTATCTATCCCTCTATCTATCTATCTATCTATCTATCTATCTATCTATCTATCTATCTATCTATCTATCTATCTATCTATCCCTCTATCTATCTATCTATCTATCTATCTATCTATCTATCTATCTATCCCTCTATCTATCTATCTATCTATCTATCTATCTATCTATCTATCCCTCTATCTATCTATCTATCTATCCCTCTATCTATCTATCTATCTATCCATCTATCCCTCTATCTATCTATCCCTCTATCTATCTATTCATCTATCTATCTATCCCTCTATCTATCTATCTATTCATCTATCCATCTTTCCCTCTATCCACTATCTGTCTATGGATTATCTTTATTATTTATTGCAGGGACAAACCTGCGGTAAATCCGCGGTAAATCCGCGGCAAATTCGCGGCAAATTCGCGGCAAATCCGCGGCAAATCCGCGGCAAAAACGCATGCGGATTTGGTGCGGATTTTTTCCGCAGGTCCGGAAATCTTTCACTGGCAGAAGTTTCTCAAGAAATTTTCTTGAGAAACTTCACATTTCTAGTGCGCACATAGCCTCAACGCTGTCCTGGACTCTACGAGCCGTACCTCAATGGCGTCTGCCAACTCTGTGGTTTTGCGCAGAGCCTTGTGGTTAAAGGAATGGAAAGCGGATTCTGCTTCCAAAAAATGTTTAACCAGCTTGCCACTATCTGTAGACAGACTGTTTGGTGAGCAATTGGCTGAAATCATTAAACAATCCAAGGGTAAAGACTCCTCCTTACCCCAGCCCAGATCAAGCAAACCTCAACAGAGGAAGTGGCAGTCGAGGTTTCGGTCCTTTCGAGGCTCCGGCAAGGCCCAATTCTCCTCGTCCAAAGGGACTCAGAAGGAGCAAAGGGACTCAGATTCCTGGCGGGCTCACTCACGCCCCAAGAAAGCAACCGGAGGCACCGCTTCCAAGGCGGCTGCCTCATGACTTTCGGCCTCCTCCCTCTGCATCCTCGGTCGGTGGCAGGCTCTCCCGCTTTTGCGACATTTGGCTGCCACAGGTCAAAGACCGGTGGGTAACAGACATTTTGTCTCACGGGTACAGGATAGAGTTCAGTTCTCGTCCTCCGCCTCGGTTCTTCAGAACCTCCCCACATCCCGATCGAGCAGATGCCCTTCTGCAGGTGGTGTGCTCACTAAGAGCAGAAGGAGTGGTGATCCCTGTTCCTCCGCAGGAACAAGGGCAAGGTTTTTACTCCAATCTCTTTGTGGTTCCAAAAAAGGACGGCTCGTTTCGTCCTGTTCTGGACCTAAAGCTGCTCAACAGGCATGTGAACGCCAGACGGTTCCGGATGGAATCCCTCCGCTCAGTCATTGCCTCAATGTCTCAAGGAGATTTCCTTGCATCAATAGACATCAAAGATGCTTATCTCCACGTGCCGATTGCTACAGAGCACCAACGTTTTCTACGTTTCGTGATAGGAGACGACCATCTCCAGTTCGTAGCTCTGCCATTTGGTCTGGCGACAGCCCCACGGGTTTTCACCAAGGTCATGGCGGCAGTGGTAGCAGTCTTGCACTCTCAGGGACATTCGGTGATCCCTTACTTGGACGATCTACTTGTCAAAGCACCCTCTCAAGAGGCATGCCAACACAGCCTGAATGTTGCGCTGGAGACTCTCCAGACTTTCGGGTGGATCATCAACTTTTCAAAGTCAAATCTGTTACCGACTCAATCACTAACGTACCTTGGCATGGAGTTTCATACTCTCTCAGCGATAGTGAAGCTTCCGCTGGACAAGCAGCGGTCACTACAGACAGGGGTGCAGTCTCTCCTTCAGGGTCAGTCGCACCCCTTAAGGCGCCTCATGCACTTCCTAGGGAAGATGGTGGCAGCAATGGAGGCAGTCCCGTTTGCGCAGTTTCATCTGCGCCCACTTCAATGGGACATTCTCCGCCAATGGGACGGGAAGACAACTTCCCTGGACAGGAAAGTCTCCCTTTCCCAGACGGCCAAGGACTCTCTGCAATGGTGGCTTCTTCCCACCTCATTATCACAGGGAAGATCCTTCCTACCCCCATCCTGGGCAGTGGTCACGACAGACGCGAGTCTGTCAGGGTGGGGAGCAGTTTTTCTCCACCACAGGGCTCAAGGGACGTGGACTCAACAGGAGTCCACCCTTCAGATCAATGTTCTGGAAATCAGGGCAGTGTATCTTGCCCTACTAGCCTTCCAGCAGTGGCTGGAAGGAAAGCAGATCCGAATTCAGTCGGACAACTCCACAGCGGTGGCATACATCAACCACCAAGGAGGGACACGCAGTCGGCAAGCCTTCCAGGAAGTCCGGCGGATTCTGATGTGGGTGGAGGACAGAGCTTCCACCATATCAGCAGTTCACATCCCGGGCGTAGAAAACTGGGAAGCAGACTTCCTCAGTCGCCAGGGCATGGACGCAGGGGAATGGTCCCTTCACCCGGACGTGTTTCAGGAAATCTGTCGCCGCTGGGGGGTGCCGGACGTCGACCTAATGGCGTCTCGGCACAACAACAAGGTCCCGACCTTCATAGCGCGGTCTCGCGATCAAAGAGCTCTGGCGGCAGACGCCTTAGTGCAAGATTGGTCGCAGTTCCGGCTCCCTTATGTGTTTCCACCTCTGGCACTCTTGCCCAGAGTGCTACGCAAGATCAGATCCGATTGCGGCCGCGTCATACTCGTCGCCCCAGACTGGCCGAGGAGATCGTGGTACCCGGATCTGTGGCATCTCACGGTCGGCCAACCGTGGGCACTACCAGACCGACCAGACTTACTGTCCCAAGGGCCGTTTTTCCATCGGAATTCTGCGGCCCTGAACCTGACTGTGTGGCCATTGAGTCCTGGATCCTAGCGTCTTCAGGATTATCCCAAGGGGTCGTGGCCACCATGAGACAGGCTAGGAAGTCCACTTCTGCTAAGATCTACCACAGAACGTGGAAGATTTTCTTATCCTGGTGCTCTGCACAAGGAGTATCCCCCTGGCCATTCGCGTTACCTGTCCTTCTTTCCTTCCTGCAATCTGGGTTGGAAAAGGGCTTGTCGCTCTGCTCCCTTAAAGGGCAAGTCTCGGCACTATCCGTGTTTTTTCAGAAGTGTCTAGCACGACTTTCTCAGGTGCGCACGTTCCTGCAGGGGGTTCGTCATATCGTCCCTCCGTACAGGCGGCCGTTAGATCCGTGGGATCTAAACAAGGTCCTTGTTGCTCTCCAGAAGCCGCCCTTCGAGCCTCTGAGGGATGTTTCACTTTCTCGACTCTCACAGAAAGTGGCCTTTCTGGTAGCGGTCACGTCTCTTCGGAGAGTGTCTGAACTAGCAGCGCTGTCATCCAAGGCTCCCTTCCTGGTGTTCCACCAGGACAAGGTAGTGCTGCGCCCCATTCAGGAGTTTCTCCCTAAGGTGGTATCCTCTTTTCATCTTAATCAGGATATCTCCTTGCCTTCCTTTTATCCGCATGCAGTTCATCGGTATGAAAAGGATTTACATTTGCTAGATCTGGTGAGAGCACTCAGAATCTACATTTCCCGCACGGCGCCCCTGCGCCGCTCGGATGCACTCTTTGTCCTTGTCGCTGGTAAGCGCAAAGGGTCGCAGGCTTCCAAAGCCACCCTGGCTCGATGGATCAAAGAACCAATTCTTGAAGCCTACCGTGTTGCTGGGCTTCCGGTTCCATCAGGGCTGAAGGCCCACTCAACCAGAGCCGTGGGTGCGTCCTGGGCATTACGACACCAGGCTACGGGTCAACAGGTGTGCCAGGCAGCTACCTGGTCGAGTCTGCACACTTTCACCAAACATTATCAGGTGCATACCTATGCTTCGGCGGACGCCAGCCTAGGTAGAAGAGTCCTGCAGGCGGCAGTTGCCTGCCCGTAGGGGAGGGCTGTCTTTGCAGCTCTAACATGAGGTATTTCGTTACCCACCCAGGGACAGCTTTTGGACGTCCCAATCGTCTGGGTTTCCCAATGGAGCGCCGAAGAAGAAGGGAATTTTGTTACTTACCGTAAATTCCTTTTCTTCTAGCTCCTATTGGGAGACCCAGCACCCGCCCTGTTGTCCTTCGGGATTTTTGGTTGTTTTCGGGTACACATGTTGTTCATGTTGCATGGTTTTCAGTTCTCCGATGTTACTTCGGAGTGAATTTGTTTAAACCAGTTATTGGCTTTCCTCCTTCTTGCTTTAGCACTAAAACTGAGCAGCCCGTGATCCCACGGGGGGTGTATAGCCAGAAGGGGAGGGGCCTTACACTTTTTAGTGTAATGCTTTGTGTGGCCTCCGGAGGCAGTGCTATACACCCAATCGTCTGGGTCTCCCAATAGGAGCTAGAAGAAAAGGAATTTACGGTAAGTAACAAAATTCCCTTCTTTACATGGCACAAACACCACAAAGGCATATCAGGTAAAATAAAGTGAATTTTCTGTGCAGATTTAACAAGTGGATAATTTGCTACTTATAATACAGTATAGGTATAGTCAGATGAAACATGAACTAAGGCTACAATAAAAATGACAGCAATCATAATGGTCTGCTCTGCAGCACACATTCCCCAATGGTGGCGGTATTCATTTTATACTGAAGGCCCCTATACCCATTAGAGTAAAGCCCACCGATGTTGGTGGGAATGACCAATAGTGTGGGGGGGGCTATCAGTTCATCATGAAAATGACCCAGCAGCACGATGCTTCCTGTATGATTTCAAACAGGGATTTAACGTTCATGATTGCAGAGAATAGGACCAGGTCCGTGTAGGAGGGGTCCGCTGATGTCAGCCCTGTTCTTAGCTGAATGTGCGTCCTCAGAAGCATTCAGCGGAAATGTATTGTGGTGCAGAGCCCCACCAGCTCCCTGCACCGCAATAGCTATAGTGGCCACCAGCTTAGAAGTAAACAGGTACTAGTATACAGCATCCTGCACTGTCTGACCCCGAGTCTACAGGACCTCATACCTTACATATCATATATAATGCCATGCATAATATGTGAGGTCCTGTAGACAGACCCAGGTGGGACCAGTCAGTACATATGTGTATGTATCGGATGTCTGTAGTCACTGTTTGTTATACACACCAGTCATGTATTCTCCTTTTATACTGGATATAATATACTATGGGCTCAGACCAGTGGCGTAGCTAGGGTTTCAGCTCAGGGGGGGCAAAACATCTGAGTGGGCCCCTTACCAGGTAACCATGATAACTACGGTGGTGCAGACTAATCGTGGGTATAGTGGAACCTCGGCAGATGACACTGATATTTCCGCTATATGGTGAGAATTTAGTGGTAGATATCGGTGCTGCAGCACATACAAGAGATCACAGGGCAGTTATAGATGGTGTCTTACAGCTGACGTTCTTTCGGATGGAGTTGTTCACCTTTTCTGTGTTTTCCATCTGGTCCCAGCCACAACTCATCTATAGAAATTACAACACAGACACATTTGACTCCTCACACTTCCGGCACCGTACCCCATCTAATCCCAACCTGCACAAACTCCTCATCCTGCCATCACCCCAATACTGAGCCACTGCTGCTGTATGTGTCCCTATTACTGCACCTGCTGTGTGGCACAAAAAACGACTCCTCTTACTGCCACACATAGTAATGCCACCACTGTGCCCCCACATAATAATGCCACCACTGTGCCCCCACATAATAATGCCACCACTGTGCCCCCACATAGTAATGCCACCACTGTGCCTCCACATAATGCCACCACTGTGCTCCCCACATAATAATGCCACCACTGTGCCCCCACATAATAATGCCACCACTGTGCCCCCACATAATAATGCCACCACTGTGCCTCCACATAATAATGCCACCACTGTGCCCCCACATAATAATGCCACCACTGTGCCTCCACATAATGCCACCACTGTGCCCCCCACATAATAATGCCACCACTGTGCCTCCACATAATGCCACCACTGTGCTCCCCACATAGTAATGCCACCACTGTGCTCCCCACATAATAATACCACCACTGTGCCCCCACATAGTAATGCCACCACTGTGCCCCCACATAATAATGCCACCACTGTGCCCCCACATAATAATGCCACCACTGTGCCCCCACATAATAATGCCACCACTGTGCTCCCCACATAATAATGCCACCACTGTGCCCCCCACATAATAATGCCAACACTGTGCCCCCACATAATAATGCCACCACTGTGCTCCCACATAATAATGCCACCACTGTGCTCCCCACATAATAATGCCACCACTGTGCCCCCACATAATAATGCCACCACTGTGCTCCCCACATAATAATGCCGCCACTGTGCTCCCCACATAATAATGCCACCACTGTGCCCCCACATAATAATGTCACCACTGTGCCCCCACATAATAATGCCACCACTGTGCTCCCACATAATAATGTCACCACTGTGCCTCCACATAATGCCACCACTGTGCCCCCCACATAATAATGCCACCACTGTGCCCCCACATAATAATGCCACCACTGTGCCCCCCACATAATAATGCCCCACATAATGCCACCACTGTGCTCCCCACATAATAATGCCACCACTGTGCCCCCACATAATAATGCCACCACTGTGCCTCCACATAATAATGCCACCACTGTGCCTCCACATAATGCCACCACTGTGGCCCCACATAATAATGCCACCACTGTGCCCCCACATAATAATGCCACCACTGTGCCCCCACATAATAATGCCACCACTGTGCCCCCACATAATAATGCCACCACTGTGCCCCCACATAATAATGCCACCACTGTGCCCCCACATAGTAATGCCACCACTGTGCCCCCACATAATAATGCCACCACTGTGCCCCCACATAATAATGCCACCACTGTGCCTCCACATAATAATGCCACCACTGTGCTTCCACATAATGCCACCACTGTGCTCCCCACATAATAATGCCACCACTGTGTCCCCACATAATAATGCCACCACTGTGCCCCCCACATAATAATGCCACCACTGTGCCTCCACATAATAATGCCACCACTGTGCCTCCACATAATAATGCCACCACTGTGCCCCCACATAATAATGCCACCACTGTGCTCCCCACATAATAATGCCACCACTGTGCCCCCACATAATCATGCCACCACTGTGCCTCCACATAATGCCACCACTGTGCCTCCACATAATGCCACCACTGTGCTCCTCACATAATAATGCCACCACTGTGCCTCCACATAATGCCACCACTGTGCCCCCCACATAATAATGCCACCACTGTGCCTCCACATAATGCCACCACTGTGCTCCCCACATAATAATGCCACCACTGTGCCCCCACATAATAATGCCACCACTGTGCCTCCACATAATAATGCCACCGCTGTGCTCCCCACATAATAATGCCACCACTGTGCCCCCACATAATAATGCCACCACTGTGCCTCCACATAATAATGCCACCACTGTGCCTCCACATAATAATGCCACCACTGTGCCCCCACATAATAATGCCACCACTGTGCCCCCACATAATAATGCCACCACTGTGCCCCCACATAATAATGCCACCACTGTGCTCCCCACATAATAATGCCACCACTGTGCTCCCCACATAATAATGCCACCACTGTGCCTCCACATAATGCCACCACTGTGCTCCCCACATAATAATGCCACCACTGTGCCCCCACATAATAATGCCACCACTGTGCCCCCACATAATAATGCCACCACTGTGCCTCCACATAATAATGCCACCACTGTGCCCCCCACATAATAATGCCACCACTGTGCTCCCCACATAATAATGCCACCACTGTGCCCCCACATAATAATGCCACCACTGTGCCTCCACATAATGCCACCACTGTGCTCCCCACATAATAATGCCACCACTGTGCCTCCACATAATGCCACTACTGTGCCCCCCACATAATAATGCCACCACTGTGCCTCCACATAATGCCACCACTGTGCTCCCCACATAATAATGCCACCACTGTGCCCCCACATAATAATGCCACCACTGTGCCTCCACATAATAATGCCACCACTGTGCTCCCCACATAATAATGCCACCACTGTGCTCCCCACATAATAATGCCACCACTGTGCCCCCACATAATAATGCCACCACTGTGCTCCCCACATAATAATGCCACCACTGTGCCTCCACATAATGCCACCACTGTGCTCCCCACATAATAATGCCACCACTGTGCCTCCACATAATAATGCCACCACTGTGCCCCCACATAATAATGCCACCACTGTGCCCCTTACATACTAATGCCACCACTGTGCCTCCACATATTAATGCCACCACTGTGCTCCCACATAATAATGCCACCACTGTGCCTCCACATAATAATGCCACCACTGTGCCCCCACATAATAATGCCACCACTGTGCCTCCACATAATAATGCCACCACTGTGCTCCCACATAATAATGCCACCACTGTGCCCCCACATAATAATGCCACCACTGTGCCCCCACATAATAATGCCACCACTGTGCCTCCACATAATAATGCCACCACTGTGCTCCCCACATAATAATGCCACCACTGTGCCTCCACATAATAATGCCACCACTATGCCTCCACATAATAATGCCACTACTGTGCCTCCACATAATAATGCCATCACTGTGCTCCCCACATAATAATGCCACCACTGTGCCCCCACATAATAATGCCACCACTGTGCTCCCCACATAATAATGCCACCACTGTGCCCCCCACATAATAATGCCACCACTGTGCTCCCCACATAATAATGCCACCACTGTGCCCCCCACATAATAATGCCACCACTGTGCTCCCCACATAATAATGCCACCACTGTGCCCCCACATAATAATGCCACCACTGTGCCCCCACATAATAATGCCACCACTGTGCTCCCCACATAATAATGCCACCACTGTGCCCCCCACATAATAATGCCACCACTGTGCCTCCACATAATAATGCCACCACTGTGCCCCCACATAATAATGCCACCACTGTGCCTCCACATAATAATGCCACCACTGTGCCCCCACATAATAATGCCACCACTGTGCTCCCCACATAATAATGCCACCACTGTGCCCCCACAAAATAATGCCACCACTGTGCCTCCACATAATAATGCCACCACTGTGCTCCCCACATAATAATGCCACCACTGTGCCCCCACATAATAATGCCACCACTGTGCCTCCACATAATAATGCCACCACTGTGCCTCCACATAATTATGTCACCACTGTGCTCCCACATAATAATGCCACCACTGTGCCTCCACATAATAATGCCACCACTGTGCTCCCCACATAATAATGCCACCACTGTGCCCCCACATAATAATGCCACCACTGTGCCTCCACATAATAATGCCACCACTGTGCTCCCCACATAATAATGCCACCACTGTGCCTCCACATAATGCCACCACTGTGCCCCCCACATAATAATGCCACCACTGTGCCTCCACATAATAATGCCACCACTGTGCCTCCACATAATAATGCCACCACTGTGCTCCCCACATAATAATGCCACCACTGTGTCTCCACATAATAATGCCACCACTGTGCCCCCCACATAATAATGCCACCACTGTGCCTCCACATAATAATGCCACCACTGTGCCTCCACATAATAATGCCACCACTGCGCCCCCACATAATAATGCCACCACTGTGCCTCCACATAATGCCACCACTGTGCCCCCACATAATAATGCCACCACTGTGCCTCCACATATTAATGCCACCACTGTGCTCCCACATAATAATGCCACCACTGTGCCCCCACATAATAATGCCACCACTGTGCCTCCACATAATAATGCCACCACTGTGCTCCCCACATAATAATGCCACCACTGTGCCTCCACATAATAATGCCACCACTATGCCTCCACATAATAATGCCACTACTGTGCCTCCACATAATAATGCCATCACTGTGCTCCCCACATAATAATGCCACCACTGTGCCCCCACATAATAATGCCACCACTGTGCTCCCCACATAATAATGCCACCACTGTGCCCCCCACATAATAATGCCACCACTGTGCTCCCCACATAATAATGCCACCACTGTGCCCCCCACATAATAATGCCACCACTGTGCTCCCCACATAATAATGCCACCACTGTGCCCCACATAATAATGCCACCACTGTGCCCCCACATAATAATGCCACCACTGTGCTCCCCACATAATAATGCCACCACTGTGCCCCCACATAATAATGACACCACTGTGCCTCCACATAATAATGCCACCACTGTGCCCCCACATAATAATGCCACCACTGTGCCTCCACATAATAATGCCACCACTGTGCCCCCACATAATAATGCCACCACTGTGCTCCCCACATAATAATGCCACCACTGTGCCCCCACAAAATAATGCCACCACTGTGCCTCCACATAATAATGCCACCACTGTGCTCCCCACATAATAATGCCACCACTGTGCCCCCACATAATAATGCCACCACTGTGCCTCCACATAATAATGCCACCACTGTGCCTCCACATAATTATGCCACCACTGTGCTCCCACA